>NC_058060.1:334356-501856 GCF_020085105.1 Siniperca chuatsi | reverse complement strand
AAAAAGTAATAAAAAGTTCTTATTGTACTGCTGCTCCTTCTGACTGCTTGTTAATTGATAGCTCGTAATGCTGCTGCCGGGGTTGCTGGTCTTCCTCTGTTAGATTTATACTCAGGTCTATGTGTACCAGGTCTGGCTGTGCTCAGGTCCCCGTCGGACCAGTTCTGAAAGCGTTTTTTGGATCGTGTCCATCTTTTTGGACCCGTGAAAACCTGTAGTTCAGACAGCTGATATCTGATATTTAAAAAACAAGCGTAGCTGTAACCAAAAAGAGACGGAATGAAACCTGACTTTTAGCCAGATGTTGAAAAGGTTAAATGTTATCTTGACTCCTCCCAAATGTAACTATGTCAGTAAGCAGTCTGCTTAGCCATTACCAAACAGCTTTAGGTGCATTACCACCATCCTGTGGGCCGGAGTAGAACTGTCCCTGATTTGCACGTAGTCCGGGAAACTCAAGATGGACTGAAATCAGGTTTGCGATCTGACCAACAGAGACGCATATATGTGGCTAAGTGTAAAAGTGAAGTGTATTAAATCACGTCTAGATTTTATCCGGATACCAGACACTTGAAATGACAAGTGTAAATGAGGCCTAAGTAAAGAAGGATGATGATCTATTCACTTTAAGTGAATACATGTTATTTGGCTCGACAAGTCTATTCACTGTAACGGAATTTCAAACATGTTACTGGCATTAAGTAAATAGTTGATGGGCAACATTTTCACCATAGTTGTCCCATCATTGAATCACTGAGTTTTGATCTCCAACTTGCATTTATTATGTTATTCCTGTGTTTTAACATCCAACATGCACGCACACACACACACACACACCTGCTTTGTTGGCAGTTGCTTGTAACATGTATTATTTGGCAAGTTCCAGTGGAAAGTGCTAATGCTCTAGCAGTAAAGAAACAATAATAAAGAGACAAGTGAAGATAGTGACAGGTGAAGACGGTTCCTGTACCCACCCTTTGGTAAAGCAGACAGACCTCCTGCATGTCGGCCGCACAATGTCCAGGAGCAGAGCATATCGCAGCAGTGTTTTAGGAGGCAGGAGATAGTGGTCCATGTTCACTTCCATCTGTGGTTCCAGGAAGTCTTGGATCTGCCTCACACACAGATCGTTGTTCTGATTCATCTTCCTCTGGGCATCCAGTGCTGTCTCTAGTTTGTACAGGACATGACCGCCCTGCATCTCCTCTTCTGGCTGGCAGGTACCTGGATGGGGAGGACTGAAGACTGTGGGCTGCTCAAGGGAATCATTCTCAGCAGGATGTGGGAAGGCATCTAAAATCTAAGATTACATTCATTGTCAAAAGAATTATATACACCCGTGACTATTATTATATTTATTTATTATTATGGGGTCTTTGTAATTGTGGTGCAGTGACCCTTTAGCCATGAATGCCCCGAGTTTGTTACACAGTTCAACAGAGCAGTTGAGAGAGTGCCGACATTAACAGTCACACTACTGGGCAATGGTTCTTTCACAGCAGCGGTGGATCAGGGAGCAGCTGCTTGTCCTTGCTGTACTGAATATATTGTTTGTATCATGTTAACATGGTCTAGAGTTAATAAAAAACCTGAATCTGAGCAGTATCAAAGGTTTTCAAGGTAAGAAGAAACCAACAGCAATTTCAATGGTTATGACACTTTTGAGTTCAAATGTTTCATGATACCAGGATTCCTGTCAGCGAGCCTCACCTTTGAACTTGTCTTGGTGCTAAGGTTTTCTGTTGACATCTTAGCAATCAGGAAGTAACGCAGTCTTGAATTTGGGATCCCAACCTGGACAGGATATAAATATAACTTAGTATGTGCAGATGTATTTAATGAAATGAGTCACACAGTGTGTCTTTCTTACACTTGTAGGCGAGACCATGATCTCCTGGAAAGTGTATCCACATTCCATCAGTGTGTTCACCAAACGTTCCCTGGAAAATACGAGTATCTCAAATGAAATGTCTCCATTACAGTGGTTTGTTTATAAGAGTGAAATTAGAATGACTCCAAATCATACTTGACAAATAGAGTTTAAATGTGCAAACATTGTGTGTGTGTGTGTAGATGTATATTTCTGATCTGCAATCATTACAGAGTACATTGTGATCAAAGTATTGCTTGTTCTATTTGTATTTGAAAAGACAAATGTGCAAATTTGAAATGGCCTGGGGTTTAGCTCCTCCAGCGTGCATGAATAGGGGTGGGGGTTGGGGGTCTGTCTACTTTCCTCATTGGCAGGAATCAAGAAATCAATACATTGTCAGTTGTTATAATGGTCGGAGGTCTTTCAAGGATTTTTTAATATTACTTTAATGGTTCCTTTTTTAGACAAGGAAAGGACTATAAGGAGTATGGATGAATATCCCATAAACATCTCGCAATTACAATAACCAGCTGTTGAATTTTAAAACCGTACACTGATTTATTAAATGACTTCATGGCCCTCTCTGTTTACGCTCACATAAGACAACTGAAGCCTCTGCCTGCGTTTTGATCATTTCCGTAAGTATGATTATTTTGGGTGCAGACAGTGCAGGCTTTGTGAGATAGAAGTCTCATCAATAAACCACAGTAGCCCTGTGCTGTTAATGCACTTGGTTTTCAGTAGACAGTAGAAGTTGTGAAATAATCTAACTTTTCTGTTATACAGGGCGTTCCCAGATTGTTCCATCGACCGACATTGTACTCTTATGATTTGTTGGTAAGACATGAAAGAAATAATTAGCAAGATTTCAATACTACCTGCCTACTGACATGGTGACCGTTCAGGCCTCCATCATTACCTGGCAGAGGAGCTCTCAAAGCCTTTCACATTCTCCAGCAGGATGAAGCGGGGCAGCCTGCACAGCCTGGCCACACATCGCCAGAGGCAAGTTAGGAAGAAAGGATGAGAGCGTTACTGTCAGAAACCATCTAACAGCACAGCACAGACTGAACAGGACAGACTGAACGGGACAGGACAGACTGAACAGGACAGCACAGACTGAACAGGACAGGACAGACTGAACAGGACAGCACAGACTGAACAGGAGAGCACAGACTGAACAGGACAGGCTGAACGGGACAGGACAGACTGAACAGGACAGCACAGACTGAACAGGACAGCACAGACTGAACAGGACAGACTGAACGGGACAGGACAGACTGAACAGGACAGCACAGACTGAACGGGACAGGACAGACTGAACAGGACAGCACAGACTGAACAGGACAGGACAGACTGAACAGGACAGCACAGACTGAACAGGAGAGCACAGACTGAACAGGACAGGCTGAACAGGACAGGCTGAACAGGACAGACTGAACAGGACAGCACAGACTGAACAGGACAGGCTGAACAGGACAGCACAGGCTGAACAGGACAGCACAGGCTGAACAGGACAGGCTGAACAGGACAGGCTGAACAGGACAGCACAGACTGAACAGGACAGGCTGAACAGGACAGACTGAACAGGACAGCACAGACTGAACAGGACAGGCTGAACAGGACAGGCTGAACAGGACAGCACAGGCTGAACAGGACAGGACAGACGTGTCTGTTTCTCTTAAAATGGAGAGTTGCTAAAGGCAGAATTGGGTTACTACAAGCACAAACACAATATACCAAGGCTGACCTGAATGTTTACGACAAGGTATAATGAATGCTTTGATATAGGTGAGAAGAAGTGTGTGAGAAGGGGCATTAGAAAATGCGGGTTCACTTCAGTACTTTGCCATCTTCACCTCTTCCAAAGCGTTCGTACGCAGCGGCCAGTGTTTCCACACAGGGCCGTGCACTCTCTTTATACACACAGTAGAAAACAACTGTCCAACAGGGTGGAGAATTGTCTTTGGCCTATCTGCCAAAAGACACACACTGCACTTAACAACATCAACACTGACAGTATGAGTCCTCCATGCGGTGAGGCACAGGGGCCAGCAGCACAGCTGTCAGACATTTCAGCTGGTTATACCTGCATGCCTTGGAGGGTGGAACACATAACCAGCTAAACAGTGAGTTGGAGTAAAGTCAACTTAGAAGCAAACTTACTTTTCAGGTCTATATTACAGTTAGTACTATAATAAAGTGATATATTACATAGGCGGTGTACTAGACATTACTCAGTGTTTTTAAAAACTAATCCGGACGCTCAAAAGGGACGTAGCTGCTGCACAGTGAGGAACAGGGAAGTAACGCCCGGCAATGTTTTGATATCGAACTGACTATCCATAAATGTAGCTGCTTGAGTTAACATTAGCTTTACAAACAGTTTAACTGACGGATTCAGACGACTGTTCCTACATTGTGTATGTAAAAAAAGACTGTCCACTCGAACAGCAACCAATCCGCTGTCTATGTTTCCAAACGTCAAAATGCCGCAGAGTGGCGTTTCCCTCTCAAGGAAGCCATCTTAGGCTGAGGGCACAAAGCACAGGTCCTGGTCAGACTGAAGAGAGCTTTCACCCACACAACAGCCAAGAGTTTCATTTTGAGGTTTGGCCAACTCGTGGCATTACTGTTGCCGAAATCTGCCGCCAGCTGTCGCTGAACGTTCACAAAGCTTTTTTATAGCAAGTTAAAACACTGTTAATAATGTACGTTATTATTTTAAAAGCAGCTGTTGTGGCTAGAAAATGTAACTCTTTCAAATTGTGATTTCAATATAGAAATATTTTCTCATTCAGGCCGAGCAGAGGGCAAGATTAAAGACCTTGGCAGAAGATCGAGGATGTAGAGGAAGCTCTTGGTTCTGGGGTCAGCAAGGTCACCCTGAAGTCCAATCCTGCACAGAGAAAAAAACTCCGATTTCAGTGGGAAACTGACTTAATACAGCGAAAACAGACAGTAACAGGAGTGCAGCGCTGCGGGACACACGTTTTACAGTCCGGCTTCAGGACGCTGCAGTTACACTTACTGCTCTGCAGTACTACTTTCTATTGAAATACCATTTATATCTTTCAAATCGCAAGAGCCACAATTTTAATTCATTAAATTAACACGTTAACACGAAATAATTAACACGTTGGGCAATAAATCTATCAAAACTATGACTTCCTTTGTTTTATTGAAGCGCAAACACTTTTAGAGTCATGTTGCACTGTCTGACTGAGCTCCTACTGGATCACAATGCATACAAAACATAGGACCTACCTGGTGAAAGGCTGGCAAGGAGGGCTCATCAAAATCATGTCAAAAGATAATTTATTGAAGTCATCTAGTGTTATGCCCTAAAAATAAAAAATTAAAAGAAGTTATAACATCGCAAAGTTCAAAATGAAGCACAGAGCACTGGTTTGGATCCGTGAATCATTACAGTCCTAGGGTGTGTATCTGAATTATGCAGGTCACCCGGCCCTTCATCCTCAATACACACTCATTCCTCAGGACCACAGGGAGGCCGGGGCCGCTCTTAGCCTGCGAGCTGCAGTCCACCACCCTGAAAAGGTTCCAGTGGACCGCAGGGCAACACACAAACTGCTGTTCACTGTCACCCACCTCAATGGTCTTGTTCCAGAGGGGGGTGTCGGGAAAATTGTGCCTGTAGATTTGATTGGCCGTGGTGTTTATGTCGATGGCAGCTACTACCTGGACAGGTATGCCGCTCTCTGGAGGAAGAAAAAACAGATTGTAAGCCACAGACGAAGAGAAACATAATGTCGCTTTAGCTTTAGTTTCCCAGCATGCCTGAATGTTCGGCTCCACAGCAGAGCCCCGCCCAGAAAAGGCCCTGTTCGGTTGCTTTAGTAAACTAATGCTGACAGAAGATTCTTAGGTCCACTAACAGGATATTTTCCAGAGCTTTCAGCCACATCTTGTGGCCTTCATCAGTGGATGGAGTTTGCTCATGGAGATGGCTCAGTTGTTATCACTTGACCTATGTACGGTAACAGGTAGGTGTTTATGTGGGGAGATGGTAAGCCCCTCTCTGGCCGCCCGCTGACTCCTGGGTGATGCGAGTGGTTTTGGTCTGGTGTTCATGTTGTTTGTTCCAGGATCATTGCACTTTCACTGACGTAGCGCTTCGCCAAAGTGTCTCTTCCACCTGACTTCTCGTGGCGAGGCAAATAAAATGGCATGAGTGAACTTGATGTCAGATAGCTAGCTAAACCAAACTCCCTAATTAATAACAGTAATTCATAACAGCACCAAGCTCAAATGTAATGAGTGGGGGAGTTAAAGCAGGAGGTTCTAAAAAAGGACATAATTCGCCCGCGATAGACAAGACAGAGGACAGCTTGGAACAGGGAAGACGGCAACAGCGGCAGTGCGTTTGGGACTGGATACCAGAGCTGAAAATACACTGAAATAAACAAAAAGAAGAACAAAGTCAGAAAGACATGAAGTTATACTTATAGTTCCCTGAGTTCTATCTGCAGCTCTTTGCTAACACCAAAACAATACAGACACATGAAGCAAAAATCAACGAAGCAGAGGAACGAAGCAGAGGAACGAATCGGTGGAACGGAGACGTGGAATTGGCGGCGGTGGTGAAGGATAAGCTTTGCAGACCTTTGAAACGACACCGAAGCATAAAAGACAAATTGTTGTACATTTAGGGAAGGAGTAGAAGGAACAGTATTCATATCTTCAGAATGCCTGAGGAGAAAGTTTGTTGAGCAGCTTCTAAGAACTGAGCTCTTGCTCCAAGGGGCCCAGAGAGCGCTAGCCCAGAAACCAAAGCACAATCTGAGAGCGAGGTCCACGGCGGCTTCACGCAGCGTGCTAAGGCTGGAGGGAGAACAGGCGCCGGTACAGCCCGAGGAACAGAGATTCCCCCAGTCAGCCCTTCACTACGGTGGGAAACGACACAACAGCAAGCTAACCGCAACACGGAAGCCTCGGATTCATCTAGAAGCTATTAAAGCTTCTGGCTTCAAATCAAGAAATCTACTGTAGCTGTATGAGCTAACGGTTCTGGGGGATTATGGCTTTTTTTGATTTACTTTGACAACTTCAAAGGATGTTTCAATTTTGTTTCAAACATACACAACACAGTATTTAAATGGGTTAACGTCAATAACCGTTTACAAAACTTTGTTATCGGTCTTATATTTGCATCACATATCGACATCAATCTGATCTAAGTCGATCTGAGAACTGTTGTTCTTTTATCCAGCCTGTCTACGGCCAGCTGTGGAACAGTGTGACGGGCCAGATTAACCTGTGATGCAACTCTGTACCGACCCTCGATCGTGTTTTATATTAAACAACATTCTACACGATTCAGCTACTCACTCATCCACATTGGACGTGACCGTGAACTCATTTTGCAAACAGGGACAGAACGTTCAATGATTAGGGGGGTGGAACAGTCTATACAAGTTCAAGGAGCTTCAGCCTCCGCACAATCAACTGAATGGTTTAAAATGTGTTTTAAAAGTGTTTCAAACTACCAGCCTGAATGTGACTAACGTCTGAAAATCAGTTCAAGCTCATTTATTCGACGAACGCGTTTCCATGTTCAACGCACGCACTCTTAATGGACAGAAGGAAAACACCTAAAGCGATGGAAAACCTTCTGTTCTTCACTTCCAGCTTTTCTGATTCGATCCTTTGCATTCCAAGGCTTGGATGGACACATGGCTTTGTGCATATTAACTTTTGAAAATCAAGCGTCCTTCTCCATTAATTGAACCACTCTTTGGTTCCGTTAGGTCGGCCTACACAACAGTTTTAGCTATTTCAAATAAATCTACGTGCAGCAGACGGCTGCAGTGCAAGTCCAAAGTGGAACACACAAACTAGCTAGAAGCCTTACTGTTTTAGTATTCTGTTTGTGCATCATGAATTCATGTTTCACTTAACTAATGTGCCGCTACAATTGTTTAAATCAAACTTACACTGAGAAAAAGACGGGAGTTTGTATCTTATTAATCGTTAATGATTAATGGATTATTGATTGTTAATCTGTTCAACTATCGGTTAAGGAAAATGCAGGAAATTTGCAGTAACGTTTACTCAGAGTACATTTGAACTGACCTACTTTTTACTTCTAAGTACAGTTTTACACAAGTACTAATACGGTTACTGACGTAACAGTACTTGTCCGTGAATATTCTAGTACAGACGTTCAATCCTCGTGGCCAGTGCTGCAGACCGTTCCGCCTCTGAGCACCAGCGCTATGCCTTCACCGCTATCCAACAGGACCTTTAAACACCTCGACACCCGCGGGTGAACCTCACAATCACACAGCTATATAAAAGCAGTTTCAGTCGGACGCTGGAGCAGCTGAAGGAGCTGAAGGTCACGCTGACCCCACCCAGAATCCGCCACACATTACAGGCCTAACAGCCCGCCACCACCTGCACATCCTGGTCACGTGTTCAATAAAATCATCCATTATTATTATTATTATTATTATGTCACAGTAATGACTAAATCTATCTGCTATGTAACAAGGCACAAAGCCTGCACTGCATACTTGAACTTGGATTTGGGCTCAGGGTTAATATTCATATGTCAAATTAGCACAGTTTGTTTTATTTCCCAGAGCTGGCGTGATTTGGATTTCAGTGGCTCTAAACGATGCAAGACAGACGGGGCCAGTGCGGCTAGAACATTATGTTGTATCGCTTTATATTCATACCGCGTTTTGGATTTGACTGCAGTGAGAAGCGTGTTCCTATTGTTACTGTCACAGGGACTCGTGGTCTCCACCTTACTGTGAACGGCATCATGGCGCTTGGAAACGTTCAGCGCTCCACAGGTTTGAGTCCAGCACCGGCTGTTGTTGTTTCTCTGTGGCCACGAATGATACTGTCGTAACGAAGACGGATAAAATGTTTTTATCGAGACCAAAATTAATGTTCCAGCAAACGGGTTCTATCGAAATGTTTCAAAAGACACCGACAGGTGAACGCGACGTAATCAGGATGTTTCTTTCCTGGTTAGTCGCCACGGGGTCCTCAAAAGCCACGCCCACGACGCGTCTGCCTCACGGGAAGAAGAAGAAGAGGGCGGAAATGGAGTCAGAGGAAGAATCGGAGTGCGAAATTGGAAACGAGGACTGGAGAGGATTTGAAAAGGAAAAGAAAAGGAAGAGCAGTTCAAGTGAATCCAGAGCAGACGTGTCTTGTCGGGATGGTCGCGGTGACACAAACGGACGGCATTTTCAAGGATCCACATGAGGTCGGAGGATTGTAGGAGGAAAGCTCGCAGATGTACGAGCGGTCAGGATAACAGGAAGTGTGGTGGTCATCACAGACTGATCCAAGCGTCAGAGAGACAGAGCCCTGAAGAGTCGTGCGTTTGGAGATCACAGCGGTGAGGACTGCTTCCACTCGGAGCAGAAGTGAAGAAGAAGGGCGTAGTAAGCGGCGTGCCACTGAGTCATGAGAGAGCTCCTCTCAGGTGTTTCTGCTGTCAGGAATATGGACGTGTGGCTGCAGGATGAAGAGGAGGCAGGAGATGTGGGAAGGATGACTGTAATGTGGAGGAGTGCAAAGTGCCTGCACAGCGAAGGAAACCACCATACAGGATCAGCACAGAGCCCAAAAAGAATTAAGGAAGTAAAAATGAATAAGATCAGAGCAGAAAAGGGATCGTCACACGCTGCAGCTGCTAAGAGAATGAAGAGGAACGGTGAAATGGCGGCAGTGCAAAAGGAAAAGGAGCAGAAAGGAAATGGAGAGGAGCAGAGCTTCAGTATGGACAAGAAACGATTTCTGGCATTCGTTACCACGGTTACAAACTGTGCTGCTGAAATAAAGAGGAAGTGGGAAAGGATTAAGATGGTGCTGGACGCTGCAAGGAGGTTCCTGAATGTTGTGGACACATCTGGAGAGGATCCAGATGTTACTGAAAGAAGGAGAAGCACCAACTCAGACAGCTGGGTCTGGGTTAGAGAATGGGAGCACTTTGGGTGCACACTGTAAATACTCTACACTGTAACGCTGTGAATATGACTGTGACTGTATGTTTGACATGAATATGAATATGACGTGGATGACTGACTGTATGTTTGTATGACATGAATATGAATATGAATATGACTGGACTGTATGTTTGACATGAATATGAATATGACTGGACTGTATGTTTGACATGAATATGAATATGACTGACATGACTGACTGTTTGACATGAATATGAATATGAATATGACTATGACATGAATATGAATATGACTGTGTGACATATGATGACATGAATATGAATATGACTGGACTGTATGTTTGACATTGAATATGAATATATGAATATGAATATGACTGGACTGTATGTTTGACATGAATATGAATATGAATATGACTGGACTGTATGTTTGACATGAATATGAATATGAATATGAATATGACTGTATGACATGAATATGAATATGACTGGACTGTATGTTTGATATGAATATGAATATGACTGGACTGTATGTTTGACATGAATATGAATATGAATGTGACTGTATGTTTGACATGAATATGAATATGACTGGACTGTATGTTTGACATGAATATGAATATGAATGGACTGTATGTTTGACATGAATATGAATATGACTGGACTGTATGTTTGATATGAATATGACTGACTGACTGTATGTTTGACATGAATATGACTATGACATATGACTGGACTGTATGTTTGACATGAATATGAATATGACTGACTGACTGTATGTTTGACATGAATATGAATATGAATATGACTGTATGACATGAATATGAATATGAATATGTGTTTTGATATGAATATGAATATGACTGGACTGTATGTTTGACATGAATATGAATATGAATATGACTGGACTGTATGTTTGAATATGAATATGACTGGACTGTGAATATGAATATGAATGTGAATATGGACTGTATGTTTGACATGAATATGAATGTGACTGACTGTATGTTTGACATGAATATGAATATGAATATGGACTGACTGTATGTTTGACATGAATATGAATATGAATATGACTGGACTGTGTATGACATGAATATGAATATGAATGACTGTATGTTATGAATGAATGACTGTGACTGGACTGTATGTTGACATGAATATGAATATGAATATGACTGGACTGTATGTTTGACATGAATATGAATATGACTGACTGACTGTATGTTTGACATGAATATGAATATGAATATGACTGGACTGTATGTTTGACATGAATATGACTGTGACTGACTATGAATATGTATGTTTGATATGAATATGAATATGAATGGACTGGACTGTATGTTTGACATGAATATGAATATGAATATGACTGGACTGTATGTTTGACATGAATATGAATATGAATATGACTGTATGTTTGACATGAATATGAATGTGAATATGACTGGACTGTATGTTTGACATGAATATGAATATGACTGGACTGTATGTTTGAAATGAATATGAATATGACTGTATGTTTGACATGAATATGAATATGAATATGAATATGACTGTATGTTTGACATGAATATGAATATGAATATGAATATGACTGTATGACATGAATATGAATATGACTGGACTGTATGTTTGACATGAATATGAATATGACTGGACTGTATGTTTGACATGAATATGAATATGAATATGAATGTGACTGTATGACATGAATATGAATATGAATATGACTGGACTGTATGTTTGACATGAATATGAATGGACTGATGTTTGACATGAATGTGACTGTATGTTTGACATGAATATGAATATGACTGGACTGTATGTTTGACATGAATATGAATATGAATATGACTGGACTGTATGTTTGACATGAATATGAATATGACTGGACTGTATGTTTGACATGAATATGAATATGAATATGACTGGACTGTATGTTTGACATGAATATGAATATGACTGGACTGTATGTTTGACATGAATATGAATATGAATATGACTGGACTGTATGTTTGACATGAATATGAATATGAATATGACTGTATGTTTGACATGAATATGAATATGACTGGACTGTATGTTTGACATGAATATGAATATGAATATGACTGTATGTTTGACATGAATATGAATATGAATATGACTGGACTGTATGTTTGAATGATGAATATGAATATGACTGACTGTACTGTTTATGTATGAATGATATGAATATGAATATGACTGGACTGTATGTTTGACATGAATGATGAATATGAATGGACTGTATGTTTGACATGAATATGAATATGACTGGACTGTATGTTTGACATGAATATGAATATGACTGGACTGTATGTTTGACATGAATATGAATATGACTGGACTGTATGTTTGATATGAATATGAATATGAATGTGACTGTATGTTTGACATGAATATGAATATGACTGGACTGTATGTTTGATATGAATATGACTGGACTGTATGTTTGACATGAATATGAATATGACTGGACTGTATGTTTGATATGAATATGAATATGACTGGACTGTATGTTTGATATGAATATGAATATGACTGGACTGTATGTTTGTTTGAATATGAATATGAATATGAATATGACTGTATGTATGTTTGAATATGAATATGAATATGACTGGACTGTATGTTTGATATGAATATGAATATGACTGGACTGGACTGTATGTTTGACATGAATATGAATATGTATGTTTGACATGACTGAATATGACTGACATGAATATGAATATGAATATGACTGGACTGTATGTTTGACATGAATATGAATATGAATATGACTGGACTGTATGTTTGACATGAATATGAATATGACTGGACTGTATGTTTGACATGAATATGAATATGAATATGACTGGACTGTATGTTTGACATGAATATGAATATGACTGGACTGTATGTTTGACATGAATATGAATATGACTGGACTGTATGTTTGACATGAATATGAATATGACTGGACTGTATGTTTGACATGAATATGAATATGAATATGACTGGACTGTATGTTTGACATGAATATGAATATGACTATGACTGTGGACTGTATGTTTGACATGAATATGAATGTGAATATGACTGGACTGTATGTTTGACATGAATATGAATATGAATATGACTGGACTGTATGTTTGACATGAATATGAATATGAATATGACTGGACTGTATGTTTGACATGAATATGAATATGAATATGACTGGACTGTATGTTTGACATGAATATGAATATGAATATGACTGTACTGTATGTTTGACATGAATATGAATATGACTGGACTGTATGTTTGACATGAATATGAATATGACTGGACTGTATGTTTGATATGAATATGAATATGACTGGACTGTATGTTTGATATGAATATGAATATGACTGGACTGTATGTTTGATATGAATATGAATATGAATATGACTGGACTGTATGTTTGACATGAATATGAATATGAATATGACTGGACTGTATGTTTGACATGAATATGAATATGACTGGACTGTATGTTTGACATGAATATGAATATGAATATGACTGGACTGTATGTTTGACATGAATATGAATATGACTGGACTGTATGTTTGACATGAATATGAATATGAATATGACTGGACTGTATGTTTGACATGAATATGAATATGAATATGACTGGACTGTATGTTTGACATGAATATGAATATGAATGTGACTGTATGTTTGACATGAATATGAATATGACTGGACTGTATGTTTGACATGAATATGAATATGAATATGAATGATGACTGAATATGACTGTATGTTTGTATGACATGAATATGAATATGAATGGACTGTATGTATGTTTGACATGAATATGAATATGACTGGACTGTATGTTTGACATGAATATGAATATGAATGGACTGACTGTATGACATGACATGAATATGAATGTAATATGAATATGAACTGGACTGTATGTTTGACATGAATATGAATATGACTGGACTGGATGTTTGACATGAATATGAATATGAATGGATGAATGTTTGACATGAATATGAATATGAATGGACTGTACTGTATGACATGACATGAATATGAATATGACTGGACTGTATGTTTGACATGAATATGAATATGAATATGACTGGACTGTATGTTTGACATGAATATGAATATGACTGACTGGACTGTTTGACACATGAATATGAATAATGGACTGATGTTTGACATGAATATGAATATGACTGGACTGTATGTTTGATATGAATATGAATATGACTGGACTGTATGTTTGACATGAATATGAATATGACTGGACTGTATGTTTGACATGAATATGAATATGACTGGACTGTATGTTTGACATGAATATGAATATGAATGTGACTGTATGTTTGATGAATATGAATATGAATGGACTGGACTGTATGTTTGACATGAATATGAATGAAATATGACTGGACTGTATGTTTGACATGAATATGAATATGATGTATGACTGGACTGTATGTTTGACATGAATATGAATATGAATATGACTGGACTGTATGTTTGACATGAATATGAATATGAATATGACTGGACTGTATGTTTGACATGAATATGAATATGAATATGACTGGACTGTATATTGACTGAATGTTTGACATGAATATGAATATGAATGGACTGTATGTTTGACATGAATATGAATATGAATATGACTGACTGTATGTTTGACATGAATATGAATATGACTGACTGTATGTTTGATATGAATATGACTGACTGTATGTTTGACATGAATATGAATGTGAATATGACTGGACTGTATGTTTGACATGAATATGAATATGACTGGACTGTATGTTTGACATGAATATGAATATGAATATGACTGGACTGTATGTTTGACATGAATATGAATATGAATGACTGAATATGACTATGTTTGACATGAATGATGAATATGAATATGACTGGACTGTATGTTTGATATGAATATGAATGTGAATATGACTGGACTGTATGTTTGACATGAATATGAATATGAATGTGACTGTATGTTTGACATGAATATGAATATGAATGTGACTGTATGTTTGACATGAATATGAATAAGACTGGACTGTATGTTTGACATGAATATGAATATGAATATGTCTGGACTGTATGTTTGACATGAATATGAATGTGAATATGACTGGACTGTATGTTTGACATGAATATGACTGGACTGTATGTTTGACATGAATATGAATGTGAATATGACTGTATGACATGAATATGAATATGACTGGACTGTATGACATGAATATGAATATGACTGGACTGTATGTTTGACATGAATATGAATATGAATATGAATGTGAATATGACTGGACTGTATGTTTGACATGAATATGAATATGACTGGACTGTATGTTTGACATGAATATGAATATGAATATGACTGGACTGTATGTTTGACATGAATATGAATATGACTGGACTGTATGTTTGACATGAATATGAATATGAATATGACTGTATGTTTGACATGACATGAATATGAATATGACTGATGAATGAATATGACTGACTGTATGTTTGACATGAATATGAATAAGACTGGACTGTATGTTTGACATGAATATGAATATGAATATGACTGGACTGTATGTTTGACATGAATATGAATATGAATATGACTGGACTGTATGTTTGACATGAATATGAATATGAATATGACTGGACTGTATGTTTGACATGAATATGAATATGAATGTGACTGTATGTTTGACATGAATATGAATATGACTGGATGTTTGACACTGTATGACTGACATGAATATGAATATGAATATGACTGGACTGTATGTTTGACATGAATATGAATATGAATATGACTGGACTGTATGTTTGACATGAATATGAATATGACTGGACTGTATGTTTGACATGAATATGAATATGAATATGACTGGACTGTATGTTTGACATGAATATGAATATGACTGGACTGTATGTTTGACATGAATATGAATATGAATATGACTGTATGTTTGACATGAATATGAATGTGAATATGACTGACTGTATGTTTGACATGAATATGAATATGACTGGACTGTATGTTTGACATGAATATGAATATGACTGGACTGTATGTTTGACATGAATATGAATATGAATATGACTGGACTGTATGTTTGACATGAATATGAATATGACTGGACTGTATGTTTGACATGAATATGAATATGACTGTATGACATGAATATGAATATGACTGGACTGTATGTTTGACATGAATATGAATATGACTGGACTGTATGTTTGACATGAATATGAATATGAATATGACTGGACTGTATGTTTGACATGAATATGAATATGACTGACTGTATGTTTGACATGAATATGAATATGAATATGACTGTATGTTTGACATGAATATGAATGTGAATATGACTGGACTGTATGTTTGACATGAATATGAATATGAATATGACTGGACTGTATGTTTGACATGAATATGAATATGACTGGACTGTATGTTTGACATGAATGAATATGAATATGAATATGACTGGACTGTATGTTTGACATGAATATGAATATGAATGACTGTATGTTTGACATGAATATGAATATGAATATGACTGGACTGTATGTTTGACATGAATATGAATATGACTGACTGGACTGTATGTTTGACATGAATATGAATATGACTATGACTGACTGTATGTTTGACATGAATATGAATATGAATATGACTGACTGTATGTTTGACATGAATATGAATATGAATATGACTGTATGTTTGACATGACATGAATATGAATATGACTGGACTGTATGTATGACATGAATATGAATATGACTGGACTGTGATGACATGAATATGAATATGAATATGACTGGACTGTATGTTTTACATGAATATGAATATGAATATGACTGGACTGTATGTTTGACATGAATATGAATATGAATATGACTGGACTGTATGTTTGACATGAATATGAATATGAATATGACTGGACTGTATGTTTGACATGAATATGAATATGACTGGACTGTATGTTTGACATGAATATGAATATGAATATGACTGGACTGTATGTTTGACATGAATATGAATATGAATATGACTGGACTGTATGTTTGACATGAATATGAATATGAATATGACTGTATGTTTGACATGAATATGAATGTGAATATGACTGGACTGTATGTTTGACATGAATATGAATATGAATATGACTGGACTGTATGTTTGACATGAATATGAATATGGACTATGACTGGACTGAATATGAATATGACTGGACTGAACATGAATGAATATGAATATGACTGGACTGTATGTTTGACATGAATATGAATGATGAATATGACTGGACTGTATGTTGACATGAATATGAATATGAATATGACTGGACTGTATGTTTGATTTGAATATGAATATGACTGGACTGTATGTTTGACATGAATATGAATATGAATATGACTGGACTGTATGTTTGACATGAATATGAATATGAATATGACTGGACTGTATGTTTGACATGAATATGAATATGAATATGACTGGACTGTATGTTTGACATGAATATGAATATGACTGGACTGTATGTTTGACATGAATATGAATATGAATATGACTGGACTGTATGTTTGACATGAATATGAATGTGAATATGACTGGACTGTATGTTTGACATGAATATGAATATGACTGGACTGTATGTTTGACATGAATATGAATATGACTGGACTGTATGTTTGACATGAATATGAATATGAATATGACTGAATATGAATATGACTGGACTGACTGTTGACATGAATATGAATATGAATATGACTGGACTGTATGTTTGACATGAATATGAATATGAATATGACTGGACTGTATGTTTGACATGAATATGAATATGACTGACTGACTGTATGTTTGACATGAATATGAATATGATGACTGTATGTTTGACATGACATGAATATGAATATGACTGGACTGTATGTTTGACATGAATGTGAATATGACTGGACTGTATGTTTGACATGAATATGAATATGAATATGACTGGACTGTATGTTTGACATGAATATGAATATGACTGGACTGTATGTTTGACATGAATATGAATATGAATATGACTGGACTGTATGTTTGACATGAATATGAATATGAATGTACTGGACTGTATGTTTGACATGAATATGAATATGAATATGACTGGACTGTATGTTTGACATGAATATGAATATGACTGGACTGTATGTTTGATGTATGATGACATGAATATGAAATATGAATATGAATATGAATGTATGAATATGAATATGACTGGACTGTATGTTTGACATGAATATGAATATGAATATGACTGGACTGTATGTTTGACATGAATATGAATATGAATATGACTGGACTGTATGTTTGACATGAATATGAATATGAATGGACTGTATGGACTGTATGAATGATGAATATGAATGACTGGACTGTATGTTTGACATGAATATGAATATGACTGGACTGTATGTTTGACATGAATATGAATATGACTGGACTGGACTGTATGACATGAATATGAATATGAATATGACTGGACTGTATGTTTGACATGAATATGAATATGAATATGACTGTACTGTGTGTTTGACATGAATATGAATATATGACTGGACTGTATGTTTGACATGAATATGAATATGAATATGACTGGACTGTATGTTTGACATGAATATGAATATGACTGGACTGTTTGTTGAATATGAATATGAATATGAATATGACTGACTGTATGTGGACTGATGTGAATATGAATATGAATATGAATGACTGTATGTTTGACATGAATATGAATGTGAATGACTGGACTGTATGTTTGACATGAATATGAATATGACTGGACTGTATGTTTGACATGAATATGAATATGAATATGACTGGACTGTATGTTTGACATGAATATGAATATGACTGGACTGTATGTTTGACATGAATATGAATATGAATATGACTGGACTGTATGTTTGACATGAATATGAATATGACTGGACTGTATGTTTGACATGAATATGAATATGACTGGACTGTATGTTTGACATGAATATGAATATGAATATGACTGGACTGTATGTTTGACATGAATATGAATATGAATGGACTGTATGTTTGACATGAATATGAATATGAATATGACTGGACTGTATGTTTGACATGAATATGAATATGAATATGACTGGACTGTATGTTTGACATGAATATGAATATGAATATGACTGTATGTTTGACTGAATATGTTTGACATGACTGTATGAATATGAATATGAATATGACTGGACTGTATGTTTGACATGAATATGAATATGAATATGACTGGACTGTATGTTTGACATGAATATGAATATGAATGGACTGGACTGTATGTTTGACATGAATATGAATATGAATATGACTGGACTGTATGTTTGACATGAATATGAATATGAATATGACTGGACTGTATGTGACATGATATGAATATGAATATGACTGGACTGTATGTTTGACATGAATATGAATATGACTGGACTGGATGTATGTTTGACATGAATATGAATATGACTGGACTGTATGTTTGACATGAATATGAATGATGAATGACTGTATGTTTGACTGGATATGTATGACTTGACTGTATGTTTGATGAATATGAATATGACTGGACTGTATGTTTGACATGAATATGAATATGAATATGACTGGACTGTATGTTTGACATGAATATGAATATGAATATGACTGGACTGTATGTTTGACATGAATATGAATATGAATATGACTGGACTGTATGTTTGACATGAATATGAATATGAATATGACTGGACTGTATGTTTGACATGAATATGAATATGACTGGACTGTATGTTTGACATGAATATGAATATGAATATGACTGGACTGTATGTTTGACATGAATATGAATATGAATGGACTGACTGTTTGATTTGACTGAATATGTTTGACTGTATGAATACATGAATATGAATATGACTGGACTGTATGTTTGACATGAATATGAATATGAATATGACTGGACTGTATGTTTGACATGAATATGAATATGACTGTATGTTTGACATGAATATGAATATGAATATGACTGGACTGTATGTTTGACATGAATATGAATATGACTGGACTGTATGTTTGACATGAATATGACTGGACTGTATGTTTGACATGAATATGAATATGACTGGACTGTATGTTTGACATGAATATGAATATGATATGACTGGACTGTATGTTTGACATGAATATGAATATGACTGGACTGTATGTTTGACATGAATATGAATATGACTGGACTGTATGTTTGACATGAATATGAATATGAATATGACTGGACTGTATGTTTGACATGAATATGAATGTGAATATGAATATGACTGGACTGTATGTTTGACATGAATATGAATATGAATATGACTGGACTGTATGTTTGACATGAATATGAATATGAATATGACTGGACTGTATGTTTGACATGAATATGAATATGAATATGACTGGACTGTATGTTTGACATGAATATGAATATGAATATGACTGGACTGTATGTTTGACATGAATATGAATATGAATATGACTGGACTGTATGTTTGACATGAATATGAATATGACTGGACTGTATGTTTGACATGAATATGAATATGAATATGACTGGACTGTATGTTTGACATGAATATGAATATGAATATGACTGGACTGTATGTTTGACATGAATATGAATATGAATATGACTGGACTGTATGTTTGACATGAATATGAATATGAATATGACTGGACTGTATGTTTGACATGAATATGAATATGAATATGACTGGACTGTATGTTTGACATGAATATGAATATGAATATGACTGGACTGTATGTTTGACATGAATATGAATATGACTGGACTGTATGTTTGACATGAATATGAATATGACTGGACTGTATGTTTGACATGAATATGAATATGAATATGACTGGACTGTATGTTTGACATGAATATGAATATGAATATGACTGGACTGTATGTTTGACATGAATATGAATATGACTGACTGGACTGTATGTTTGACATGAATATGAATGTGAATATGACTGGACTGTATGTTTGACATGAATATGAATATGAATATGACTGGACTGTATGTTTGACATGAATATGAATATGAATGGACTGACTGGACTGTATGTTTGACATGAATATGAATATAATAATGACTGGACTGTATGTTTGACATGAATATGAATATGACTGGACTGTATGTTTGACATGAATATGAATATGAATATGACTGGACTGTATGTTTGACATGAATATGAATGTGACTGGACTGTATGTTTGACATGAATATGAATATGACTGGACTGTATGTTTGACATGAATATGAATATGAATATGACTGGACTGTATGTTTGACATGAATATGAATATGAATATGACTGGACTGTATGTTTGACATGAATATGAATATGAATATGACTGTATGTTTGACATGAATATGAATATGAATATGACTGGACTGTATGTTTGACATGAATATGAATATGAATGGACTGGACTGTATGTTTGAATATGAATATGAATATGACTGACTGTATGTTTGACATGAATATGAATATGAATATGACTGGACTGTATGTTTGACATGAATATGAATATGACTGACTGGAATATGTATGACTGACATGAATATGAATATGAATATGACTGGACTGTATGTTTGACATGAATATGAATATGAATATGACTGGACTGTATGTTTGACATGAATATGAATATGAATGTGACTGTATGTTTGACATGAATATGAATATGACTGGACTGTATGTTTGACATGAATATGAATATGACTATGACTGGACTGTATGTTTGACATGAATATGAATATGACTGGACTGTATGTTTGACATGAATATGAATATGAATATGACTGTGTTTGACTGTGATATGAATTGACTGGATGTGAATATGAATATGAATATGACTGGACTGTATGTTTGACATGAATATGAATATGACTGGACTGTATGTTTGACATGAATATGAATGACTGGACTGTATGACATGAATATGAATATGACTGGACTGTATGTTTGACATGAATATGAATATGAATATGACTGGACTGTATGTTTGACATGAATATGAATGTGAATATGACTGGACTGTATGTTTGACATGAATATGAATATGACTGGACTGTATGTTTGACATGAATATGAATATGAATATGACTGTATGTTTGACATGAATATGAATGTGAATATGACTGTATGACATGAATATGAATATGACTGGACTGTATGTTTGACATGAATATGAATATGAATATGACTGGACTGTATGTTTGACATGAATATGAATATGAATATGACTGGACTGTATGTTTGACATGAATATGAATGTGAATATGACTGGACTGTATGTTTGACATGAATATGAATATGAATGTGGACTGTATGTTTGACATGAATATGAATATGAATATGACTGGACTGTATGAATGAATATGAATATGAATATGAATGACTGTATGTTTGACATGAATATGAATATGAATATGACTGGACTGTATGTTTGACATGAATATGAATATGAATATGACTGGACTGTATGTTTGACATGAATATGAATGTGACTGGACTGTATGTTTGACATGAATATGAATATGAATATGACTGGACTGTATGTTTGACATGAATATGAATGTGAATATGACTGGACTGTATGTTTGACATGAATATGAATGTGAATATGACTGGACTGTATGTTTGACATGAATATGAATATGAATATGACTGGACTGTATGTTTGACATGAATATGAATATGAATATGACTGGACTGTATGTTTGACATGAATATGAATATGAATATGACTGGACTGTATTTGTTTGAATATGAATATGACATGAATGTATGAATGATGAATATGAATATGACTGACTGTATGTTTGACATGAATATGAATATGAATGACTGGACTGTATGTTTGACATGAATATGAATGTGAATATGACTGGACTGTATGTATGAATATGAATGATGAATATGAATATGACTGGACTGTATGTTTGACATGAATATGAATATGAATATGACTGGACTGTATGTTTGACATGAATATGAATATGAATATGACTGTATGTTTGACATGAATATGAATGTGAATATGACTGGACTGTATGTTTGACATGAATGAATATGAATATGAATATGACTGGACTGTATGACATGACATGAATATGAATATGAATATGACTGGACTGTATGTTTGACATGAATATGAATATGAATATGACTGGACTGTATGTTTGACATGAATATGAATGTGAATATGAATATGACTGGACTGTATGTTTGATATGAATATGAATATGACTGGACTGTATGTTTGACATGAATATGAATATGAATATGACTGGACTGTATGTTTGACATGAATATGAATATGAATATGACTGGACTGTATGTTTGACATGAATATGAATGTGAATATGACTGTATGACATGAATATGAATATGACTGGACTGTATGTTTGACATGAATATGAATATGAATATGACTGTATGTTTGACATGAATATGAATATGAATATGACTGGACTGTATGTTTGACATGAATATGAATATGACTGGACTGTATGTTTGACATGAATATGAATATGAATATGACTGGACTGTATGTTTGACATGAATATGAATATGAATATGACTGGACTGTATGTTTGACATGAATATGAATATGACTGGACTGTATGTTTGACATGAATATGAATATGACTGGACTGTATGTTTGACATGAATATGAATATGAATATGACTGTATGTTTGACATGAATATGAATATGACTGGACTGTATGTTTGACATGAATATGAATATGAATATGACTGGACTGTATGTTTGACATGAATATGAATATGAATATGACTGTGACTGTGAATGTTTGACATGAATATGAATATATGAATGGACTGGACTGTATGTTTGACATGAATATGAATATGAATATGACTGGACTGTATGTTTGACATGAATATTTGACATGAATATGAATATGACTGGACTGTATGTTTGACATGAATATGAATATGACTGGACTGTATGTTTGACATGAATATGAATATGACTGGACTGTATGTTTGACATGAATATGAATATGAATATGACTGGACTGTATGTTTGACATGAATATGAATATGAATATGACTGGACTGTATGTTTGACATGAATATGAATATGAATATGACTGGACTGTATGTTTGACATGAATATGAATATGAATATGACTGGACTGTATGTTTGACATGAATATGAATATGACTGGACTGTATGTTTGACATGAATATGAATATGAATATGACTGGACTGTATGTTTGACATGAATATGAATATGAATATGACTGGACTGTATGTTTGACATGAATATGAATATGACTGGACTGTATGTTTGACATGAATATGAATGTGAATATGAATATGACTGGACTGTATGTTTGACATGAATATGAATATGAATATGACTGGACTGTATGTTTGACATGAATATGAATATGAATATGACTGGACTGTATGTTTGACATGAATATGAATATGACTGGACTGTATGTTTGACATCAATATGAATATGAACATGACTGTATGTTTGACATCAATATGAATATGAATATGACTGGACTGTATGTTTGACATCAATATGACTGGACTGTATGTTTGACATGAATATGAATATGAATATGACTGTATGTTTGACATGAATGTGATTAAAGGCTTGTGAGAATACTGCTGTCTGGTTTGTTATTAAGGAACTCATATAGTGAAGAGGGATTACTTCTGAGCGTTCAGAGTTCGCCAGGAACGACTCGTGAAGAAGAAGGTCCAATCACAGATGTCTATGAATGAATTATTAAATATTGATTCATTGATATAGTGCCTTTAGCTCTGTGAGCCATCATCGACCACACAGTCCTGGATTCCCAGTGATTGTGGAACTACTGGTTAGTGAACGGCAGTTATCAGGTCCTTCCTGACTCGCCTCGCTCCAGCTGTGACTGCCTGCAGCTTTCGTTCAGCGAATGGCCTGCAGGGAGACGTGCAGTGGCCAGGGTGAATGAGGCTCACACTGTCTCCATGGCTTCAGCGTTAGTGTGGGAGTGTGTGAGTGTAGTTAAAATTGTCCAGTGTGTAAACTGTGCATGGCCCACCTTGAGGCCCTGGAGGTTTTTTTCCTTACACCTGTAAACACAATCCAGAGAACCGCTCCACAGAAACCCGGTACCGTATCAGTGTGTTGGGTTTGTTAGGTTGTGGAGAAGACACTTCCTGCAGTGAGGGCAGCTGGGACACTTTTCCTGTTGCTGCTTTTTTTGTTTCTTTGTTGGGAATATACAGGAAAGGGGACAATGAAATGTTGATTGTTCATCACCTCCTACTGTCTCTGGTATTTTGGACGTGCTCGTGTGAGACAGTGAGATTCGGCAGCAGCAGGGTCTCAATTTGGTGCAAAATGTGTCTGTGGCATTGTCACCATACTGACTTCCATTCAAAACCAATCAATACTTCAGTTGTAAACTTTTACGCTCTTATTACGAAGGGTAGGCATTCAACGCAGCCTACTTACTTCTTTATCCACATTTTCCCTAAAAACTTTATTACAGTGTTCATTCCTGCCTGTGGCCATCAGACTCTTTAACTCCTCCCTCTGAGTGTCCGTCTGTATGACCCGAAGTCACTAAACTGGACATTGGACCATTAACATCTCTGTAATACTGAAATCACTGTGCGATATTCCCTGGTTTATACTCCGATGCAATATACTCTGTTTTCAGTTTAATTTATTGATATTTATTCATACTTCTATTACTGCTGTGCAATATCCACCATCTCATAATCATCTTAACAAGCTACACTTAACTTGACAGTACTCATTTATTGCACTGTAACAAAAGAGTTTCCCCTCGGGGATCAATAAAGTATTTCTGACTCTGATTCTGGTCATTTTTAATAGTATTCCTGTTTTTGTGTTTTCGCTACTCAACACTTCTTCTTCTTCTTCTTCTTCTTCTGCTGCTGCTTCTTCTTCTTCTTCTTCTACTGCTGCTGCTGCTGCTGCTTCTTCTTCTTCTTCTTCTTCTTCTTCTGCTGCTGCTTCTTCTTCTTCTTCTTCTTCTTCTTCTTCTTCTACTGCTGCTGCTGCTGCTTCTACTTCTTCTTCTTCTTCTTCTTCTTCTTCTTCTTCTTCTTCTTCACCTCGGCAGCACGTCAGCCTGTGTATGCAGCGCGTGGCGCTTGAGGGCGGAGCTGTGGCTGAACGCACCCGGGGACAGGAAGTATCCTATTATGGAATGGTGGCGCTCACATACACTTCCGGTCGGGTGTGAGCTTGACGCTAAGTCTCTATCAGGAATCAAACAGCTAATCTGTTTTTCCTTTTCGTTCCTCTCTTCCAAACGGTCAGTACTTTTCCTTTTGTCAACACATCTCCCTTCCGTTTCTGCTAACGTTAAACGCGACTTGTGCTTGTTGCTCTCATTTAACGTTACAATGAACGAATGACGACTTTTCTAACTACACGCTGTACTTTTCTGGGCCAGTGTTTTCAGAAAGATGTCCAAGTCTTTGAAGAAGATAGTGGAGGAGAGTCGGGAAAAGAACCTCCCGGAGGTGGAGATGTGCGACAGGGGCATTTCCAACATGCTGGATATCCCAGGACTATGTAAGAGAACGACTTCAGTTCACCGCCAAAGTGTAGTGAGCGTGCTCTAACCCCCGCCGGTTAGTTTTAGCCGTGCATGAAGAATGTTGAAGTACGGGGCAGGAGAGCCAAGCGCAGTGGCCATGGCGTCACCACGGCGGTGTAGACAAGAGAAACGACCGCTGTGGTGCTCACACACACCGCTGTGCGGCAGCTGAGTTTGAAAAGTCAACGCAAAAATGGACAACACATACATTTCTAAATATGACGCACAGGCGAGATCGGTGCCCATTCTCCTCGGTGTCTTGGCTCGTTTGTTGTTGTTGGTTTTTGTAAAATGTTCTGGCTCTTGTGATTTTATGTGTATCATATGTATTTATTCTACTGCATGCGATGTATTTCAGTGACAGCTGCAAAGCAAATTTCCCTTGAAGGAGCAATAAAGTGAAGTGAAGGGATGGGATGGGATGCACTACATAGCTTCCTGTTTGAATCCGTTTCTCTGATCCACTGGCTCAGTGGTATGGTCCAAATGTAGGCTACAATAATAATCCTCATAAAAGCCTCCACCTTTCTGATTGTGTTGGCCATGATTTGAATATGTTTTTAGTTAGACATATCAATAGGTAAAATAACTCATCCATAAATAAGTCTTTTGTCACCAGTCACACACACACACACACACACACCAGTAAGGCTACTGATGTGAAACCACCCTCAATATTTTTGTTTTCATGATTGGCATGACACATAATGTAGATGAAGTATCAGTGTGAAATTACACACGCATCTATCTTGTCCAGATAAGGAGTCCCAAAAAAATCAGATTCTATCTCTGAAAGAATTTGAAAGCACCTGCCCCCTGCTCTCATTACAATTTCTGAACAAACTGCTGAGTTAGTTGCAGTGCTGTGTTGACTTGATGTTCCGTGTCGTTTCAGTCACTCTGTCTAACATCACTCAGCTGGTCCTCAGCCACAACAAGCTCTCAGGTAAGCTGTTCCCTCCGTCCTCTGCTCTGCTCTCCCCTCCCACAGACACCGCTCAAACCGTCAGGCAGCTCACTCGGCACACTGGGTAGAAGCTTGTCACGCGATAACATGTAACTGTTGGTCTGTAAATAAGAGCTAAAAAATGTCACCATCCAAACCCCGACTCCTATTTTAAATGAATATGATAATGGGGGAAAAAGGCTGCAAAAGAGTAAAAATAACCATTCAGAATGGTAGGCAAAAAAGGAAACAAATTAGTAATAGGGTATCATAATCAGCAGAAATATTCAAGCTAACAATCTGTTTGGTCCAGTGGTAACCAAACATTATCAGACCACTTTATTTATTAGAACTATTTTCCACAGTTTAGGAATTAAAGTCATTTTATTACACCTTTGCAGCTTGACATATTTGTTTATGTTGTTGTTATTTGTATAGGGACAAGTATATCATATGAACCAATACCACATAACACAGAATTTATAGCCTAAGCTAATTTGCAATGCCTGCCCCTAGATGGGCCTTTATAGATATATTTTCATCTAGTAGAAAGTTTTATTTCTCTGTCATCCTGTTTTTGTGGTGCTTATTTATTAAACTAAGTCATATTATTATTAAACCAGGCATTTACAGGATGGATACATGCGGGACATAAATTGAGAATACAGCCCAAACTGTATATTGTTTCACATAGTGATTATCGTGAATCACTGCAAATTAAAGGACCTTACTAGTGTTTTTGCTTGCTTTAACCCATCTACTATAAATCATGTGTACTTGAATTTGAAAAGTTAAGTAATTAACTGTCAATGCACAAACATAGTGTAACAGTGTTTTTTTACATTTCTGGGACAATGTTTTCATACACTGTGCTGTGTGTACTGCCAGTATCTATGAGCATAGCTGTGGAACAGAGCAAATGATTTTTACATAGTTAAAGATGTTACTTATCTGTGTGTTGAAGGTTGAGTTCACCCAAACTCTTCATTGTGGCTGCTGTTTCTCTTAGCATTATTTTATCCAAAAAGGTGTTAGCAGGAGGGATATATGAGGGAAATATAAATTGAGAATATTTAGGCAAACCTATTAGTGCAGACCACATGTGAATCACTGCAACTTAAAGGACCATACCAGAGTTTTTGCTTGTTGTTCTGTTATCTTTTGGAAAACATCCATCCATTCGTCCATGTTCTGCTGCTTATTTGGGACCAGGTTGCAGTGACAGCAGTCTCAGAATCAGAATCAGAAATCTTTTATTGATCCCACGTCAGTGCACACAGGAAGAGAAGCACTAGGCAAAAAATATAATACACTATAATGCAGGTCAGATAGATTAAGTACCAAGTGGGTATAAGTATAAAATGAAATTAAAATAAGTGTAAAGTACAAAGTGGGTTTACCGGTTGATGACGTATGTACGGTATAATAATACAATGTAACAATATAAGTAATAAGTAGCAGTGCATGTACTGTCAAGTTAAGTGTAGCTTGTTAAGATGATTATGAGACGGTGGATATTGCACAGCAGTAATAGAAGTATGAATAAATATCAATAAATCTACGGAGCTACGGCAACAGGCAGCATGCGCACTTACCTCACCCTATGCTCACTCAGGTTTACATCGGGTAGGCCATTACTGCCAGTCACCCCCTCCAGCTTTCTCCATCGTTGCCCACGTGAGTCTGCCAGTAGAACTATAAAATCCCTCGGCGGTATGCTTTCCAGGACATCGCCCAGAGACTCCAAGAAGGCCAGATACTCCGGACTGCTGTTCGATGCATAGGCACAAACTACAATTAGAGCCTTCTTCTCAGCAACTCATAGGTGACCCTCTCGTTCTCCAGAGAGAACTCCAACACAGCGGTGCTCAGCCGGGGGCTCGTGAGTATCCCCATACTTGCCCGACGCCTCTCACCCTGGGCTACTCCGGAAACGAAGAGAGCATAGTCCCTCTCCAGGACTTTGGCTTCAGACCCAATGCCATGCGTAGAGGTGAGCCCAACTATACCTAGTTGGTACCACTCCACCTCCCGCACTAGCTCTGGTTCCTTCCCCACCGTTAGGACGTTCAACATCTCTAGTCTGATGTTCAGCACGCCTGTGTCCCCACCTTTGCCTTGGAAAACACATCGGCCATATTTAAATCAGTGTGGAGTTGCAGTTAACAGACTGTAACATTTAGATATGCTCTCAGGGCATATTTCATTTTTCTAACTGCTATGGGCATGTGTCCTCCAGTAATGTTATGCAGAATTATAATGTCCAGTGCATGACACACATGCAGTAATGTTATTATTTTACAATCCTTATCAGGACATCCCATCATTATATAGTAAAACCCTTTTTATATAACCAAAAGCTAAGAAAAAGTAACTTTTATTTAATAGAATGGTCTTAAATGACATTCAGAACTCACAAAACCAAGTTCAAAGATCACAGTGTTTTGTGCTTCTGTACAGTTGCCTCTGTTAGAATTTACAGGCAGTTTTCTTCACGTTTCTGTGGTCTATGATCTTCAGACCATTAGCAGGAGCAGAGATTTAGAGCAATGGTATTATTTAGTTTTATTTGATTCATGATTCAAAAACTTAATAAAAAAGCAAGCTTTCCAAATAGTCACTTATTAGCTAATTTGATGTTCTTATGCATCTGTTCCAGATCTGTTATATATCATGATCAGGATATTGCATCACTTATTTGATTTAAATAGGTTTCATTGTCTGGTAGCATGACTTGCCAAATAAAAACACTCGTCAGTCCGTTTGTCACTGTTAACAGAGACTCCAGTCTGCAGTGTAGTTCATGCACTTCAGTGCCAACCCAGACTGCCAACAACATTTTTTAACCAGGCTGTCTTTGGGAATAAATGTGGTGCTGGATCCTGTGTTTGGGGTGTACCACCAGATATCTAACGGTGTGAAATGGTTTTTGGGAAGTGCTGACTCCTGGTTAGATGTTCTGACAGTGCAGCCACATAAGGGAGTCCCACGGGGCTGTTTGTAGTGGTCCTCATTGATTTATCAGTGTCCATCCTGTCCATCCATGACTTGTTGGCTCTGTCCTGAATTTGGTATCACGTGACTGATGTTTTACACCTGAGCCAGCTCCATTGAGAGAGTGACACTCAAACAAACTGTGACTGTAAGAGACTGACTGTAGTTAAGCACTGTGACTGTGAATTATGTTGTAAATATGGCAGTCCATGTGCTTCTGTCACAGTGTTTATATTTCCTGTGGAACTGGAAGTATATATTGAGTGGATATATTCAGTAACAGCCGTTTGAAGTGAAGTGATGTAATAGTGTTTTGCACCAGCAGAGGTCACCACAGACCCATCAACACACTCACCGTAACCTGTGTTTTAACTGTGTTATGAAACAACTGTGTTATTTAAATAACTAAATAACCAAATCAAGATTGGGTTGTGTATTAATATAATTTCTGTGCCATTTCAATATTGAACATGAAGGCTAATTTTAAAAAACTATTCGGTCATTTTTAGTGTGGTCATTTTTTCCCCTCTCCTGCTTCCCTTATTTTCTGCAAAAGCAGAGCTTATAGTAAAGTATGAAACTGAACCATCAGTGAACTTTATTATCCATTGAAACTGGTACAGTAGGTTTACTACAGACTGATAAACCAGTTTTCCTCTCCACTCTCCACTGTGACTTCAGTCTTTCTTTTGTCTATACGAACAATAAAAGTCTTCTACTTAAGTAACAACATTTCACTTGTTTTTAGATCAGTTTCATTTATTTTCACTTTAATTCGGAAACATTTCCTGACAGTATAGACATTTTGACAAGACAGTGTAAACGTAAAAATATTTTCATTATTAAATTATGGGATCAGTACTTGGTATTGGAAATAAAGCTAAAGGATACCGTTAGACCGAATACATCAAAAGGTGGATATTTGATTTCTATTTTATTTTCATCAGATAAAAAAACTTTTCGTCAGTGCTTGCTGATTCAGTGACATGTTCACCTTCTGGTGTGTTTTCTAATCTGCTGCTGGAGATAAAAGATTACACACATCACACTCTGCTAGGTTATTTATAGCCCAGATCAGACAGAAATGGGGATAACATAATTGGCGTAGTTACCCACCTGCAGGCTCTCTCAAGGTATGCTCAGTCACTCCAGCCTCGTAAAGTAACTCTCAGCTCCCACCCTGCCAGCAACCTGTGAACGTAGCAGGAAATGTTACTGTGTATTTTGTACAGCCCTTTCATACAGAACACAAGCATATATATAACGGGGATCTATCAATTCTACCCGCTTTGGACCTGTTCATATGAGACACTCGTCACTCTGTTTGTCACTGTTAACAGAGACTCCAGTCTGCAGTGTAGTTCATAGACTTCACTGAAAAACCACAGAATTGTAAAGTAACATCAGGCTTCATGATCAAAGAAAGTTTTTGTATCAAGTCGACACTTCTGTCCATATTCGCATGCTCAGTTTCTCTCTCTCACTCTCTCTCTCTCTGCGGGAGTACAGCACGTTTAAACATTTATTAAAGTGATAATCTGCCAAGCCTCTAAATTTTAGAGCAAGCTGTAGTTGCCAGATCTATTTTATAGTCAGGAGCTAGAACCAAATCACACGTCCTATTGTACAAATTGCCTTAAAGAGTGACTGTACAGCGCCAGTAATGTTACTTTCAAGCTGTAGCCGACTGGATTGAACTCTCTCCAGGGGTCTGTCTGACAGGGTGATTGGTGCCCTGATGTCTTTAGTTACTTTGATTCAGTGGGACACTTGAAAAACGTGCTCTAAAACATCTCAATGTGTTTGCACGTGATAAAAAAGTCTGAAGAGTCTGCATCACAAGGAATTTACAAATAATAATACATATGATAATGAACGGATGAATGAATGAACGGAAGTAAATCCTCTTTCCCACCACAAATGCTTGTGTACTACACATATTGTCTATATCCCAGTGAGAAAGGGAAATATTATATTAGTTTAAACTTTGTTATCAATTGATGGTTTTTATAATGCTAACTGGTTTTAGGGGGGTGCTTTAGCCCTTTCAGCCCCCATGCTTCCATGACTGTCAGACAGGATAGAGGTGACGTCGCTGCTGTATGGAAGTAGTCAAGAGTTATAGGGACATGTGGAAAGTCTTTCGTTAGAGGGAAGAGAGGGAGAGCTCCTGCTGGCTTTTGCCCACTGCTAACATGCCTTCTCTGTGGTCATCATACTCACATTTCCCATTACACACCAACACTAAATGTCACCTGTCATGTCATTGCCTTCACGCAGGGCCGCAGGGGTTTTCTTCCTCAAACACGCCAACATACAAACTGATAATCCAGCAGCTCCCCAGGTCACACTAACTCACAGCAGGGCAGAGGAGCCTATATGGAAATCAGTATCATGTTGGGATATACAATGTTTAATATGGGGGCACCCACTTGTGTAGGTGCGATCAATTAATTATGGACATCAGAATTATCAAAGATAATCATAAGTACCTTTTAATGAATAAAGTCCTCGGGGGCACCACTCTTCTTAAAGAAGAGAAATGATAGCCAAGTAATTGATTGAGTCTCATAAAATACACTAAACTATCAGATTAATAATTAAATTAATAACCAGAATTGCCACCAATAGCTAGTAGGTTGAAGGATTTGGAGTTCAACATAGAAGAGGTTGGCAAATTACTCACTCTTGTGAAACATTGAAGAAGCCAGCATAATTATACACATGCATTTATTTAATAGAAAAACAATGTGAAGTCTAACTATGTGTGTGTGCGTGTATCTGTCTGGGTGCACGCCAAAAGGAATGTGTGTATGTTTCTTTGTTCTGCCCCCATATGTCTCCCGTGCACGAGCATGAACCCACGTGGTCAGAAACAAAGGAACATGTGAAGCATGAGCTTTAAAGTTTCTCTACGCCGGGTGTGGTTGTCTTTAAGGGCCAAACAAGAGGTGTATGTGTGTGGTCTGTTTAGGATAACGGTGCCAAGTTAAAAGGAGTTAGTTAGCATGCAAAGACTCTGTCTGTGTGGAGCATAACATAACTAACATTAACTTAGCATGTGGCTACCAAATGAACCTAACAGATAAACACGTCACAACAACACAACCTGAAAAACACATCAGTACATCATTATCTAAACAGTCCTGTGCTTAGCTAAGTACACTATTACACTATGCTATGCTGTTACGTTATCCGTCCGAGGGAGTGTAAGAGAGGTGGCTTTAGTACGGCTGTTAGCTGGCGGTCAGTCTTGCTGTAGAGGAGCCAAGCTGGGAAGAATTGTGGTTCGCTTGTGGAGATCGGAGTTAGCTGGCAGGCTTTGTGCAACAGCCATTGGCGCTAAACTTCGGTTCTGCTGCGTGTTTCTGCTCCGATCATCCAAATGAATGAATTCATCTGTGGAGTCCCAACAATCCTCCTTTTGGTCTCAGAATTGCACTCAATGTGTGATCCTGAGAGCACAATTGTCCATTAGTAGAGTTCATTGTCAGTTCATAAAGGTTTGTAACATCTGGGCAGTTCATTAACCAATTGGGCATTGGTCTGCTCTATCTATCTTGGCTAAGCAAAATAGTCAACAAGTTACAAAAACAAAATCTAGATAAACATGACAAATAGCATCATAAAATACATAACTCATGTTTCGCAGTTACTCTTGGGGTTAGTGAGAAGAGGAAGGTTAGTTATGTAAATTAGTTAAGGTGAGATGCAGAGAGAGTGGCACTTAAAATGAGTAGAACAGGTGTATGAGCTGTGTGTCATAATGGGGTGTGTCCTAAGCTAGTGTTTTAAACTAGTGGTCTTAAACTAACAAAATACTACCAAGGAGCTGATCCAAGTGTACTTGCAAAATTGGGCAGTGGTGTCTGAGTCCAATTAGAAAATAGGCTTTTCTCAGCTAATTGCGTGTCTGGCTATTACTGAGTGCAGAAATATGGAGTTTGCTGCTGTTGCGAACAAGTTTGCCTATGTAACTGCACTAAGACTAAGTTATGCTGAGCTAACATCTATCTTACTGTCAGTACAGGGGTGGACTGTGTTGTTAGCTAATACTGTGAGAAGCTAACTCTGGAGCTCTTGTGCCTTAAGTCTTTCTTAACTCGTGGCTCAGGGCTGTAACGCTCCTGGTAGCAGAGAAGCTGCAGAGGCAGAGAAGCTTTGCGCTGTCACTGTCTGATGGGTTATGACCATGTTCTGAACTGTGGTCAGAGATGCTGTAGTCATCATCTGAACAGTCTATTGGCTGGTCATACCGCTGGGCCAGAATTTCTGAGTATGGCCTTCTACAGCTTTTACTGTGAGAATGCCTATCTCGACGCAGTTGGTGGACATGGCGGTTGCGCTCTGTTTCCCTGTGTTTCCTTTTGTCACCCCCCTTCGAGCTGTTGTGAGGTTGATGTTTTGAGGCAGTAGGTCCCTGTGACGCTGCAGTGTTTGAGCTGGCAGGCTCAGTGGTTTTCCCCACTGCTTTGGAAGTGACAACAGTTTCCCAAGCCATCTGTGTCATTTTCCTTAGCTCCTGCATTGAGGGGTTACCTTGATGCGTCATAAGTACAACGGGAGTGCGTACACATGGGTGAAGGTTGCGCAAGAACATGGACTTGAAGGTGGAGCTCTCTTCTAAGCCTAGTGCATTCCTCCCTGGGAGTACGCATTCCTCAAATGTTTGTAATAATGTCTAGGATGCTCACGAAGAGAATGTTTAACGTGGAGGGCGATCTCATCAGCAGTAGAAAAGAATTATTCTGTTAGTGCTTGACGGAGCTCTCTGTAGTAATTTCTGACACTGGGAGGTTGAGACTGTATATACATATGGACAGCTTTAGAGCTGGTCTTCCACACAAGGTTAACTTTCGCCCTTTGGGTTGCATGGGGCAAGTCAATTAGGTGGTGATCTAATTCACTAAAATAGTCATCAATGTGGCGATCACAGTTGTCTGGATCAAAATGTTCAATATCCTGAGCTATAAACTCAAGCACTTCAAGGCGGGGACACTGTGAGGTAATTTCCGGTGAAGGCTAAACAAAGCTAGCACTATTGTAGACGTGTGGCTCACGTGCTACACTTCTCTCTGGTTGAAAGGCAGGAGCTGAATAGCTTTGAAATGTTCTAGTCCCCCTTTTGGAGGTATGAGCACTGATGAATGTGTCTTGCATCAGTGGGTGAAAAGAACATGGGGCAGAATATCTCATGGAGGATGAACTACACATTTCTCCTCATTGTCAGTCTCAGAGAGATGGGAAGTCAGGTAGCTATTACCTTTGTCTCTCAGTGAAAGCTGAGGAACTGACTTCATTCCCAAGGACTCTGGGTCGGTTGGAGACTGTTGCCATCTTCTGAGTGAAGGGGGAGTTAACCTTCCTAATCCCTAACAATCTCTCCTTATGTGAAAAGAGATCTGACTCTGCTGAGTGCAGGTCTTCTAAGTAGCGCATGTCTTTCTTATTAGCCGTCTGAACTTCATGGAGACAAGCATTTTACGCTCTAAGCGATTCTGTCTCCATTTCTAGGGCTGCTTTGCTCTGAAAGGCAAGGCTGGTTTGCCTGTGGAAGTTCAGAAGCAAACATGTCAACAAGGGGCCTGTGGATGTGGTCTGCACATCACACTTGAAACTGAGGAGTGAGTATATCTCTTTGCTGCACTCACTGAAATTCAACCTGCTGATGAATTCAGGGTAGCCAGGCTTTAGTCTTTGTGCTTGGGAAGAAATAAACTGCTCTACACAGGGGGCTCTCCATTGTTGGGTCTGGAATGGAGGGTGAAATTAAACTGGTTGTTTAGTACAATGAAGAAATGTGGTTGGCTATGGTGCTGCATTGGCATACACCTTGTAGTGTAGTTTTGGCCAGTACACTGGCATAACCCAACAATGGAGCATACACTATCAGAAGTAGCTCTCTGTGGAAGAGGGGTAGCTACAGCATCATCTAATGGGTCTAGTAGGCTTCAGATTGGGGCCACCAAAGGCAAAGCAGGTTTACAAAAGTAGGTTCGCTTTCCAAAATTTCATCATGCACTAACTGAGATGCAGGGCATTAACAGTTGTTTACCATGTTTCTTAAAGTTTACACAGACTAAAACACGTGGAAGTTACAGCTGGGTACACCGGTCGCTCCGTCTGAGGTTGTCCTTACAGAGTTAACTTGCTTCGTGCTCCTGTTAGCATGTGAGGTTAGCTGGCAGGCTTTGTGCAACAGAGAGAAAGGCCAGCTAAATGAAATTGATTTCTGACATCCTCAATGAACCAGTGAGACCTTTAAAACTAGCAGCTCTTTACTGACTCTCAGACACAACACAGACCATCTATCTGTTGGCTGTTGTACAGTAAGCCCGGCACTGTGACCCGGGCTGCAGGGCTGCTGTGTCCCTGTTTCACTTCATATACAGATACTGTAACATCAACACTGCTGTCATCTTAACAGTTTGACACGATGAGCTTTGTGAAACGTAACCCATTGCACTCCGGCTACATCGGAACATGTCTTACTGTTGTTGAAATGCTGGAATTGCAGTCCGTGTAGCTTTTAACCATTTGATTTCACTACTGGAATGATAGCAGGGGAAATTAAAAATCAACTTGGTTGTAAACATAGACTGTATGATGGGGTCTCACATTCAGTTTCACATCTCTGAACCCATAGGAATCGCTTTCGTCTGACCCTATCAAGAAGCTGATGTGCCAAATAATCAATGAACACTGATTTAAATGGCAAGTTTGACAAGGTTACATTGACATCGATTGGTTGAATACAGCTAATTCTATATGTATTGTTTACGAACTTCATCATTAAAAGATTTACACATCAAAGAGCCATGTCAGCTTCTCTCATATATATGGAGGGATGAGCGAAAAGAGGAGTCTTTCCATTTCCCCTGCTCTCATTCTAGTGGTGAAATCAGTGTGTTTAAACTTACATGGACCCACCAGCAGGTTCAGTTATTGATGTCCACAGTGACAAATGCCAATGGGTGAGGACAGTTGTTTTGGCTTTGCTGTTGGTTGAAGACTTCTTACGAACTTCAGTATTTAGTTGAATTATGTTGAATGGTATGAAGTGACAATCATTCCACTGATACATGACTTGACAAAATCAAGAAAGACCTGCTACTTGACTTTTACACCAAAGACTCGTGACTTCACATGGACTTTGGCCTATTGACTTGGAATGACCGCCTGAAACATACAGTGGTGTGAAAAACTGTTTCCAAAAGATCTTCAAAAGCTAGACATCATGCTGAGATCCAAAGAAATTCAGGAACAAATGAGAAAGAAAGTAATTCGGTATCGACCAAAATTACCCCAAGAGCGCAGCGACGACTCATCCAAGAGGTCACAAAAGACCCCACAACAACATCCAAAGAACTGCAGGCCTCACTTGCCTCAGTTAAGGTCAGTGTTCATGACTCCACCATAAGAAAGAGACTGGGCAAAAATGGCCTGCATGGCAGAGTTCCAAGACGAAAACCACTGCTGAGCAAAAACAACATTAAGGCTCGTCTCATTTTTGCCAGAAAACATCTTGATGAGCCCCAAGACTTTTGAAAAAATACTCTGTGGACTGACGAGACAAAAGTTGAACTTTTTAGAAGGTGTGTGTCCCATTACATCTGGCGTAAAAGTAACACCGCATTTCAGAAAAAGAACATCATACCGTAAAATATGGTGGTGGTAGTGAGATGGTCTGGGGCTGTTTTGCTGCTTCAGGACCTGGAAGACTTGCTGTGATAAATGGAACCATGAATTCTGCTGTCTACCAAAAACTCCTGAAGGAGAACGTCCGGCCATCTGTTTGTGACCTCAAGCTGAAGCGAACTTGGGTTCTGCAGCAGGACAATGATCCAAAACACACAAAGCAAGTCCACCTCTGAATGGCTGAAGAAGAACAAAATGAAGACTTTGGAGTGGCCTAGTCAAAATCCTGACCTGAATCCTATTGAGATGCTGTGGCATGACCTTAAAAAGGCAGTTCATGCTCGAAAACCCTCCAATGGGGCTAAATTACAACAATTCTGCAAAGATGAGTGGGCCAAAACTCCTCCACAGCGCTGTAAAAGACTCATCGCAAGTTATCACAAATGCTTGATTGCAGTTGTTGCTGCTAAGGGTGGCCCAACCAGTTATTAGGTTTAGGGGGCAATCACTTTTTCACACAGGGCCATGTAGGTTTGGATTTTGTTTTCCCTTAATAATAACAACCTTCATTTAAAAACTGCATTTTGTGTTTACTTGTGTTATCTTTGACTAATATTTAAATTTGTTTGATGATCTGAAACATTTAAGTGTGACAAACGTGTGTGTGTGTGTGTGTGTTTGTGTGTGTGTGTGTGTGTATATATGTATGTATGTGTATATATATATATATATATATATATATATATATATATATATATATATATATATATACACAGTATATATATACTCTGAATCAGTCTGACAGAAGCTGCTCACATAGTGCGACTAGGTCAGTGTGTGTTCGTTGGTTCAGACCAGCAGATAGACAACAACATTCAGATGTAAACACTCTGTTGTGGTTGACAAATCACACACACATGTAAAACATCAGCTCAGAGATGACAAACAATTGTAATGTAATAGTTTTAAATGTTATAAATTTTATTTGAAAGTCATACATACAATTCAAAAATATGTGTGTAAATTCCCTGCTTAAACATTTAAAATGGTATCAAATTTAGTGAAGGGTGCATAAAGACTTATTTAAGACTTGAAACACAAGGTTTAGGACTTGGTACTTGACTTGGGACTTCATTACCAAGACTTGAAACTTACTTGTGATTTACAAAACAATGACTTTGTCCCACCTCTGACTGATACCATTCACTTAACACTATAGGCTGCTATGCATCCTATGCTGTGCTGAGCTTGCAACACCGTACCATGTTTTAATGCTGATCTCTTCAGCTTTTCAACATATTTAAATTGGACTAGATTTGCTAACTGAATACAGTCTTCAGGCTTTATGCTGGAGGTGAAGGAGTCAGTGTCTCAGGTATTTAAATATTTAAGTAGGGTTGCAACTAAAGATAATTTTCTGTAACAGTGAATCTGTTGATAATTTTTTGATTAAATGATTTACCTTTTATTCTATAAAATGTTAGAAAATTGTTTCAGATGTCTGTCACAGTTTCCCAGAGCGAAGTCTTCAAATGACTTGTCGTCTCTGGCCAACAGCCTTACTCGACAAATAACTTCAACAAAATTGTTGTCGGTTAATGTTCTGTTGATCGATTAATCAAATCATTGTTTCTTCGCTGTTTTAAATTACTTGCATTGAGATCGGGGAAGAAAAACTATATATGATAATTATATATTGTATATATTTTATAGAATTAATATATGATAAATCAATGGACTGTTCACATATCTCATGTTGTCCTTTTTGCAGTGTGAACATACTCAACTTAAAAAGGTCAAAGTCTTTGGCAATGTTGACACACACGTGACATATGAATGACCTTTGAAAGGTGCCGTCACAGTAGGGACTGTAAGGTCATCACCTCTCTTCTTCTCTGTCAGTGCACTTTGTGTTTGTCATGATTGTCCTCCCACTCTCTTTAAGCTTTAGGTCTAAATGAATCTGCCTCTGTAGCGCTCTGTCACTCATCTGCTGTTGCTTTCAAAAGTCACATATTAAAGTGCTGATTGCTTTGATAAAACCTGCTGATTCGTGGTCAGTTTAATGTGACTCAGGATTTTGCATGAATGCAGTTAACAGTGGTGCAGTTTGCTTCCACAGTTTAATTTCTTCATCATAGTTTTGCCTTGCTAAGGACAAAAAAGAAATACTTGGATACTTAAACTAAAAAATCATCACTCTCCTCCCTCCCTCCCCTCTCTTTCTCCCTCCTGGGCCTCACCCCATCCCTTCTCTTCCACTCATCAGCTCCTCAGACGCAAGATTATTCAGGAGTCATGGGTGGAGATTTTGCCCTTGATGCGTGTGTGTGTGTGTGTGTGTGTCCACAGCCACTGATCTAAACTCTCTTGGCACACAGCCTAGCTGTCCACCAAATGTCAGTTTCTGAAATATATGATTCATTGATGAAGAGATAAAGGCACAAACTGGACAGGAAGCAGACCCGACTTACTGACCTTAACTTTTCATGCAGGTTTTGTGACACAGTGCATATCAGTCTTACAATTCATACAGTTTTCATAAGTAGCAGGTAAAAAAAAAAAATCTGTGTTGTGATGCTACACACACGCACACATACACACAGGTCCAACTGATATGGTATCAGTATGCCCAGACCTCACCTCTCCAACACTCAGTCTCCTGGCAGCATTCAGGTCAGGGCCTGGTTGCTTTACTCTCCTCTTCCTTTCACTGCTTCCAGCTCTCTCTTCTTCCATTGATCAGCCTGATAATCCCATAAACTTCCTGTCCATTGATCTGTGGCCGCAGACTACAGACGGAAGTGAAGAGAGATACTGCAAAATGTGCTGTCCAAATGTAGAGGCCGGGGTCGAGTTATTAATTACATGAGGTTTGTCAGAGCCCCGCTGCTAATGATGATGAGCTGCTTGTCAGGAATTCAGGCTGCTGCTGTGCTAACCACACTCTGTGTGATGTATTAGTTGGAGATACAAAGCTATGAACATCTTGGAGAGGTGCTTGTGTGCGTGTCTGATATGCTTGTCATTTCTCTCGTCTGTACGTGTTTTCCAGCGGTGCCTGCTAACATCTCTGAGCTGAAGAACCTGGAGGTTCTAAACATGTTCAACAACCAGATTGAAGAGCTGCCTACTCAGATCAGCGGCCTTCAGAAGCTGAAACACCTCAACCTCGGGTATGTCCCACTCTTCACTTCTTTACACACACACACACCACCCTCCCTTTTATTCATTCTCTGTAGATCTGTGCTGGAGCAGTACGGTAGATAGTTAAGTTGCCTCTTGTTTATTTACTGCTGCCCTGAGGCCAGGCTTGTCTACTGTCTGATCATCCTCCTGTTTCCTTCATGAACACACACACACACACACACACACACACACACACACACACCTCATGTTCTACCTCGATCACTAGCTTTCCTTTTCCATCTCTGCAGTCTCCATAGTTAAACCCAAATCGCCCCCTCAGGCTGTTCGAGCTCAGATTTGGTTACAGCTGTCATTTTGCACCTTTGAGCCTTTCTGCTTGATTCTGTTCATAAAGCTGTATGACAAGACAGAAGCCAGATGAATGGATCAGAGAGCTTTGGATGGTGGTCTTTAATCAGATTTCAGTTTGATACTTAAACCTCAGCTAAAATGCACGTCATTTGCCTTTACAGTGATGTAAGTGTTTTGCCGTCCAGTCACACACACACTCACACATAGATGGCAGCCGCTCAGGGTGTTGCTGGCCAACCATCAGGAGCAATTTAGGGTTCAGTGTCTTGCTCATGGACTCTTCGACATGTGGACAGGAGGGGGTGGGGATCGAACCGCCAACCCTGTGATCAGTGGAAGACCCGCTCCACATCCTGAGGCACCCCAAAATTGCTGGTGATGTATCACCAACAATTTTGAACACGAGTAATACTCAAACATACACAACAGTCAAGGTACATATAGTGACGCTAAGAGTTGTCACTCATTTTTTAATTCAAATATTAATTCTAATCCAACCTCAGAATGTTATGGAAGTGTGTTTGTGCATGTGTGTAACAAATTGGTGAGGGAGATTCAGTTCCTCACCTGTTGGCTAGGAATGCTTTATGTGTGTGTTTCGATATGAGAGCAGGCTCACACAGGCAGGGTGTCAGCGGCAGGAGGATTAGGAGGGGAGCCTTGGTGTGTATTGATCCACAGACAAACATCATCTGGATAGTGTAAGCCTCACACTGCTATTCAGGCTGTGCATTCACTTTCATCGTCTGTTTATTTTTCTCTTGGCTGTGTGTATGTGTGTATTTATCAGTGGACATGCGTCTGTGTGTTTGAACCTTGTAAGTGCTTAATCTCATTTGTCAAACACACATAATAGAATTGAAATAGAATAGAAGTCCCTATGACCTGTCAGTTGCTAGCACACAACACAAACACACAGGCATATATGTGCATAAAGTCAGCTGGTGTCTCTTACATCATCAAATCCTCCCTGTCTGCTAATCTCTCTGTCCAGGCCTTTGAGCTACTTCCTACTTATTTGGTGACTGACGTGGGTGATGGTTAGTCCACAAGGACAAACAACACGAACCTGACCACCAGTTTGGAAACACGAGATCAAGTTTTAGGAGTACGGCCACACATTTCAGATGATTCCTGTAGCTGGTGTTAGTCTGTATTTTTCTTATTGTCAACAAATCCAATGAAAAGACCAAAAAAACAGCAATGTGTTAAAGGGACAGTTCAAAATATGTATTTCTTACCTGTAGTGCTATTTATCCATCTAGATTGTTTTGGTGTGTGAGCTCACGGCCACGTGGGACGTGGGACAGCCCCGGGGCCCCTGGGGCGGCTGTGGCTTGGTGGTAGAGTGTGTCGTCCACCAATCGGAAGCCGGGATTGAATCTGCGGTTCGATCCCAGCTTCCCCCGGGCCACATGTCGACGTGTCCTTGGGCAAGACACTGAACCCCAAATTGCTCCCGATGTGTAAATGAGTTACTTTCTTTGAACTGATGAGCACTTGAATGTGCTATGTTGATATGTAGTTGAAGCATTGAGTAGTTGGAAAAGATACCATTACCATTGCCCGCAAATCTCAAACAGATGGACAAGACGGGAGGGCGGGCTCTAATTGACCTCTAGGCCGTCTGAGATGTGTGCAAGCGTGTGAATGCAGGTGTGTGAGTTAGTGGAGAGCGAAGAGAGAGGAAAGCACACAGAGTAAGTACAAGGAATCTCACATGTCGTGGCAAAGCGTCATAGCTGTCCCTTTATCACACAGTAATCCGGCAGCAGCCTTTCGTACAACGACCGTGTTACTGGACACACAGTGGCTAAAGCTAGCACAGTTAAAACCGCCCAACAGCGTGGTACCGATACAAAAAGTGCTAACACAAAGAAAAACACAGCAATTCGAACAGCAGCCTGTCACTTTTCCAAAAAGCAAAGCACAATTCACAACAATGGAACTTAGGTAAAATAACACGGTTATAAAATCCATCTCTGCTCAGACACAAGCCTCTTACTTGAAATGGCTCTTGGCTAGCGATTGATGGATGCGTCAGTTTGTTTGGAGATGTCCGGCAGAGTTTCTCTCAGGCTCGGACACTGACGAAGCTGGGTCCACTGGCGAAACTGTTTCTTTTGGGGCAGCGAAGGAAAACAGCGGCCGACTTTAGCGGAAAGGAAGAGAGGCTCTCCGGCGGACTTTCTCTCCATGAAGAAAACGGTGAATCCGTGTCTTCCTTCTGCAGGCAAAGATCGTTATGTGGAATATAATGATCAGGATACAAAAAAAGTGTTTCAGCAAAAATAAAGCAATCTGTTTCTCGTCCAGCGAGTTAAGACTTTTCCTAAGGACGTAAAGTTCACGTGATGGGCCTCCCTGAAGTAACGTAGTTACAGCGGAGGAGACCTCCACATGGTCACAGTGGGAAAAGACAACGGGCAGTGTGGGGCGCCAGGCTTTATAGAGTTGGTGTCGTCGTAGCCACGTGCCGCGATTTCATGCGCCGTGTGGCGCGTCCTGTCCAATGGGAATCCAGTGTTTAGATTCAACTGAGATCTCAATATTACATCCAGGTGTGAATTAACGGCTGTGTCGGCTTGGCGCCTTTCTACTGTCTGTTCTTTGTTTCTCAGTCAAGCCTGTTAGTGAAGGCGTTGGCCTTTCCAGGTCGGCCTGTCTTTGTCCCTCATACGTGGTGAGGCTAGGCAACAAATCCTGCTGTACGCGCCACACCTTAAAGTGAGATTTAAGGTGAGCGCAGAGAAACTTTGATGAATGTGAAAACAGCCTTTCTAGTGTCAAACTCTGCTCCATCATTCTGCACAGTGAAGCTCAAACATCCAAATGACGTAACCATAAGAAAAACACATCTTTGACTGGAGGAGTACCTTACATATTTCCTTAAAGAGCAGGAGTAAATACAGTGTGAACTGTCATGGAGCCATGAAGTTACTGCATACATGTATGACTCATTACACTGTCCCTTTCAAAGAGCCTGAAATACTGTGCTGTTGATAGGACAGTCCTTCTGCTGATGTGGGGGTATGATGACAGCATTAGGAACTGGGACCAGGTGAAGCACATGTTCTGTTGGGTTCCATCGTTTCCTTTGTTTTGTCAATATTAAACCAGCAGGAAAGCTATTCTGAAATAACTCTGATGCATCGTCAGTAAATTGGAATCATCTTATTTCAATGAAACTGGTCATTATGCTACTTCAAATGGTTGCATCTTGTCTAAAACACTTCCTGAATTTGAAGCAGCAAAAGGCTCAAATTAATGTGTGTGTGTGTGTGTGTGTGTGTGAGCACAGTATGAACCGACTGAGTAGCTTGCCCCGTGGATTTGGTTCGTTGCCAGCACTGGAAGTGTTGGACCTCACCTACAACAACCTGAACCAGAACTCCCTGCCTGGAAACTTTTTCTACCTCAGTGAGTGTCCACGCTCTCTCACTCACACACACACACACACACACTGCTCTGAAAGTTGTGTTTATCGTATCTTTAATATTCTAAAGAGTACGGTCTAGACCTGCTCTGTAGGAAAAGTGCAATGAGATAACTTCTGTTATGAATCGGAGCTATATAAATAAAATAGAATAGAATTGAATCATAGGGTAGGGGACAAATAATTACTGTTTACAATCTTTCATATCCTCAACAAGTCAGTTTATTCTAGCTGAATAGTTAACTACAGCAGCCACTAGTTGGCCCTGTGGCCAGTAGTTGACTTATCATTGACTATTATTTTAGCCAGCATCGCCAGATTTACACTATATACACATTCTGTATATTACTTTAGCTTTTGTGTGCTCAAACATTGCACCTCACTTACTACCTACTGTTGTTAGTGCAACACTTAAAAGCCAGAAATGATTACATTCCTCAAAATGTTGCTGTTTTGTCAATCATGTGCCTTGGTACCTGATTACTCCAGTAAGTCGGTACTGATTAGGACGTCAGTGTGATTCCATTTAATCCGTGTGAGCTTCTCTGTAACATCTCCATGATGACTACACTAATAGCTGATTTTGGTGCTTACTGACGCTTACGTCAGATGGCAATATAATAGGAGAAGAAAACACATACTGCAGCTGTACAGGCGCTTTTCTTTCTGGAGTCTCCGCTGGTTGCCTGGCAACCTCACGATGACAACAGTCACTGCACCCGGCCATGAAATACCTTAAATGTTGTACGGATTAAATAAACAAGATAAAGCTTTAGAGATGTCGGTAGGCCTTTGTTTTACCTTTGGACGGAGTCGGGCGAGCTGTTTCCCCATGTTTCCAGCCTTTATGCTGTGCTGTGTTCTCCACATGCTTTGCCTGCCCACTGTTGGTGCTACGATTCACCCACCCCACAGCCCTGTGGTCTGCTTTCAGAGAACAGGTCAGGAGGAACACAGCACGGATAGATGGACTCTCCCAACACCTCAAATCCACAGTTTGAAATTGAGGTTGTATAGCTGTAATTTAAAAGACACCAGGAAATATAACTTCTCTTGTGCAACTGACAACATGGGGTTTACAGTCCATCCCGTCGCTGTGATGACGAGCTCCTTGCCCTGCTTTGAGGGTAGACACTCCACCAAAGTACACACATCGTGGACGACCTTGTATTTATGAGTATATCCCAGCTTATACAGATCACTCTGTGGATACTGAGGTACACCAGCAACAATACAGACACTTCCCTCCCGCTGATTGTAAGTTCTAACATGTTTCAGCCATTGGCTTGGTTACTTCTAGAGCATTTGTCCTAAAGAGGATGTTTTAAACTGTATCATAACTATAATGTTCTGCCCACTAGTCTGAGGCTGGCAAATTAGCACAGTCAGCTGCTAATGATCTGATGCAGTGTTTTCACTCTGCTGGTAACAGCAGTGAAGGGGTCAGGGTGCTGGAAGCAGGAGGAAGAGGAGCCAGGCCTCAGGCTACATTAGTCATGTACAGTGTAATATGGATTTCACATTAAAAGATGAATAGGACTCTACAGCAGAAGCAGCTTCATGGCTCCATATTGCTACTGAGCTGACCCTCTTTTTCACTGCACGTTGACAGAGCTGTCTCGCTGTAGGTTTGTAAGCAGAAGGTTTGTGTAGATTGATTCTGTCCAGTTTGTGAGGCAGTATTATTAAGCAGGCCTGACCCACACACACACTAACAGAGATGCTTGTTTTGCAGCCACTCTGCGTGCTCTCTATCTGAGTGACAACGACTTCGAAGTCCTGCCCGCTGACATCGGGAAGCTGACCAAGCTGCAGATAGTAAGTTAATGTCAATGCAGCTGACACAGGGAGCTGCTGCTGTTGGTAATCCAGTGTGTACAAGAGTTACCAGGCTCAACAAATCAATAGCAGAGCACAGAGAGTGAGAGAGAAGGAAAAGCTCTGGCAGGTTTCTCATTTCCAGAACCAATAGCAGTTTATCAGAGACCACATCAGTCCCTGGCTCAGTAGTCTTTCCACAGCCCCATAGTTCAAACCCATCTACAGTCCATCTTCACATTTTGACACTTCAACTGGCCCACTTATTACATACATTAGCTGGGAGCCCTTCTGCCTCCACAGCTAAATGGCTTCAAAACTGGTGTGTTTGATTGCACTGTGTAAGCAGTTTATAAAAGGACACTTGTACATACATACTGTAGACTGTAAAGTAAAAGGCCCACTGACATGGCAACAAAATAATATTAGCTCATTATATCTGGTATGTATGTGCCAGTCAGTTCCCAAAGGGTCAGTTCTCTTCTGCATCAAATATTTAACCTTTATTTAATCAGGTGATCTCCTGCTCTCATGCTATATGCTCCCATTAGGTCACATTAGTTGAAAACACAACCTTTCTTTTCACTGTTACACAGATCGACCTTCTCCTAGAGACCTCAATAACTGTCTTCAGGTCATAAAGTCCTGGATAGCTGCAAGCTTTCTCCACCTCAATGAGAATAAATCTCAAGTTATATCATTATTAACCTCCATGATTCTCCTCACCCGGGCACAGTACCCCCTTTTGTGAAAGCATTTGCAAAAAACCTTGGAGTCATATTTGATTCAGCATTGAAGTTTGACAAACAAATCAGGAAGTTAAATCGAGTTCCATTCAGCTCTGCATTGTCAGATTATTGTTTCTTTCAAGGTTTCAGTGTATGAGCTGACCACTAAACATTTCTCTTTATAACAAGATACTTTTATTGTTAAATATTTTGTAATTGTAAAATGAAAATGGAAATCCATGTGGGGACTTGACCCTGAGGTTGAGACACTGAACCGCTTCAGTGCACTGTGCATTGCACTTTGAGAGTGGATTGTCAGTGACTTGAGTACAAACAACAACTGGAGAAAACTAAAAGACGTTTGGTGTTTTACATGATAATGTAGATGCAGCAGGACAGGGGAGACCGGTAGATTTAGCTTTTATCATAGTAAAGTGTTTAGGAATGGCTGAGTGAGTCCAGTCTGAATTTGCTTAAAGTCTTTGTGCTTTAAACAAACTCATGTTGCTGATGTTTCTATGTAAGCGTCAGATCTTAAATGAGTGTGTGCCGTTTTTCTTCTGTTTTTTCCTCCAGCTGAGTCTCAGAGATAATGATCTGATCTCGTTGCCTAAGGAGATTGGGGAGTTGGCTCAACTCAAAGAGCTTCACATCCAGGGCAACAGACTGACCGTCCTGCCCCCTGAACTTGGTACTGACCACACTCACTCACACTCTCACACTCACTCACACTCACTCACACTCTCACACACACACAAAGTGTAAAAAGTGATTATTTCTAATGATTGTACTGTATTGTAATTATTTCAAAGATAAGATATTCTAAATATATATCCCTGTGCCAGACACACTGACATTTGTACTACTGACACATGAGCCTTGTCACAGATTAGCGTAGTGTCATTTCTTAGTTCACCACTGTGATCCATTAACCTTTGGACCGAGCAGATGACATTTCCCTGAGCGTGCACCTCCTGGACAGAAATCTGAGGAGAAACACTGGGTCCAGGATCGTCATAGAACTAAGGAAACATTATTTCAACAACATACACCTTTAACTTGCCTCATTTCTTTTGCTTCTAAAAGAGCTTAAGTAACAAATGCTTGTAATTCAATCGCTGTACCAGCAGGATGAATCTGGGTGGGGCAAGTGACAGAGCAGCACTCTACCACTGCTGAGGTGCCCTTGAGCAAAGCCCTCTACATGTCTGCTCAGTGGCCACCAGAGCAGACTGTGGCTGTACTGAGCAGCTTCAGGAGTGAATGTGAACAGGGCGGTATTGCACTTGTTGACAGGTGATGAGTGTAATGTTTGTGTGTCTCTGTGTCTGCAGGTAATCTGGATCTGACTGGTCCTAAGCAGGTGTTTAAAGCAGAGAACAATCCCTGGGTCACTCCCATTGCAGACCAGTTCCAGCTGGGCGTCTCCCATGTTTTTGAATATGTTCGCTCTGAGACCTATAAGTAGTAAGTAATAGCACACACACACACACACACACATACATTCCTACATTACCAACAGTGGACTCTCAACATGAATGTTTTCATTTCTGGTCTTTTTTCATGATAGAAATGCAAATATGCTTCTTTTTTTTTTAAAAAAGCCAAGAGGGGCAACCCTAACTGGTCTACAGTCTGTGGTCGACATTTAAACAACTCCCTGTGACACAAATGTTCTGGAAATTCACAACTGTTTTTTATACTGTTTTTTTTTTCTTGTTTTAGATTCTTGTTTGATTTTTTTTTTATAAATTTTTTTTAATTGAGTGAGTAAGGGTCTGAATACAGTACATTCAATATTTCAATATGTTACATAATTTTTATTTCTTCAAAAAATGAAATGTCATGATTTGACCCTGTTTGAGTTGCTCATCCATCAGTACCATACAGTCACATACTGTTGTTATCACAGGTAATATTGCATTTCCACCCACATAAATATCAGAATCAGAATTTGTTACAGCAGCTCACTGTCACGTCAGTGCACACAGGAAGAGAAGTACTACGCAAATCAGAATATAATACACTGTAATACAGGCCAGATAAATTAAGTACCAAGTGGATATAAGTGTAAGTACCAAAGTGATAATAATAATAATACAGTGTAATAATATAAGTAATATTGCAATAAATGAGTACTGTCAAGTTAAGTGTAGCTTGTTAAGATGATTATGAGATGGTGGATATTGCACAGCAGTAATAGAAGTATGAATAAATATCAATAAATTAAACTGAAAACAGAGTATATTGCATCAGAGTATAAAACAGGGAATATCGCACAATGATTTCAGTATTACAGAGATGTTAATGGTCCAATGTCCAGTTTAGTGACTTCGGGTCATACAGACGGACACTCAGAGGGAGGAGTTAAAGAGTCTGATGGCCACAGGCAGGAATGACTTCCTGTGGCGCTCTGTGGTGCATTGTGGGGGGTTGAGTCTTCCGCTGAAGGAATAGTATAGTATTGTATGTGTCAGTGTCTAAAGTGAATTAATGAAGATGAAAATAAAATATTTGAGATTTACAATATGTGTGACATTGTGTAATGGCAACAGTTCAGCCTGCAGAAGTGGAGTCATCATATGTGTCTCTGGGTACGGATAACCTGACTAGATGTGAGACCTCCCAGTGGAAGTTGTGGCTACTCAGTGGCTACTCAGAAGGTTAATGTTTTGGCATAGAGCTGATTAGATCCACCCCCAGTAACGGATTTTAATTCCAACAAGTAACCAGTATCGTGTTCAATTTCTCACGTTTATAACAAACCAACTTTCATGAAAATCGGTTCAGAATTTAGTGAGTTACAGTCAATTTTGTAGCAAAGTCTATATAAAGTATATATAGTAGTATACATATATATAAAGTACAGTATATATATATATATATATATATATAAAAAAGTATATATATAAAAGTATATATGTATATATATGTGTATGTATGTATATGTATATATGTATATGTATACATATTGATATTATATACCTCCATTACTGCTGTGCAATATCTAAATAATCTCAATAAGCTACACTTAACTCGACAGTACATGCACCACTACTTATTACTTATATTATTACATTGTATTATTATACTGTATTATCATCATCAACTGGTAAACCCACTTGGTACTTCACACTTATTTTATCTTATACTTATACCCACCTGGTACTTCATTTATTTTCTGACATGTTTTTATAGTTTTTATAGTGTATTATATTTTTTGCTAGTACTTTCTCCTGTGTGCACTGACGTAAAGGCGAGCTGCTGTAACAAAGAGTTTCCCTTCGGGGATCAATAAAGTATTTCTGATTCTGATTCGTATATGTGTATATGTATATATGTATATATATATATATATATATATATATATGTGTGTATATATATGTATATGTATATATATGTGTGTATATATATATGTATATGTATATATATGTGTGTTTATATATGTATATGTATATATATGTGTATATATATATGTATATGTATATGTACATCACACTGATCCAGCAGCATGTATATATCGCAATGAGCAATGACCCATCATCCAGTGTGGGTCCTTAGGCAAGACCCTTCACGCTGCTGCCTACCTCATGATGATGATGAGTGACGATGAAATACATGACATGCCGGCTCAGACGTCGCCCGGCCAAACAAGGTCTGCGTCAGGTGTTGGGGAACCAGGGCATCGAGACGACAAATGGGCTACTGGAACAAGACGGAAATGGGCGAGATGCGATAACAAGGCTCTGTTGGAATGCTACTACTCCAGTAACCCTAGTCCAGACATTGAGGATGGTTACAAGTACCTTGGAATACCACAGGCAAATGGCAACCTCGAAGAGGCAACAAGGAAGACGGCAACGGCCAAATACCTCCAACGAGTAAGGCAAGTCCTAAGAAGTCAGCTTGTGGTAGATCAAACTGGAGGAGTGGCTACAGCAGATCCCTGGAAGAACACCAGACATCTCCAGCTGCTAAGGGATGGGACGCACCCTGAATGGCTTACCAAAGGGTGCACAATCCTGATTCTGAATGATCCCTCAAAGGGTACAGTCCCATCCAACTATCGGCCAATAACATGTCTGTCCACAACATGGAAGCTCGTGTCAGGCATCATCGCGGCTAAGATAAGTGGACACATGGATCAATACATGAGCAAAGCACAGAAGGGCATTGGCAGAGGAACCAGAGGAGCCAAACACCAACTCCTGGTTGACAGAACAGTCACCCAAGACTGCAGAGCCCGACACACCAACCTGTGCACTGCCTGGATTGATTACAAGAAAGCATATGACTCAATGCCGCACACATGGATCACTGAATGCTTGGAGATGTACAACATCAATAGGACTCTAAGAGACTTTGTTGCAAACTCGATGAGGCTGTGGAAAACCACCCTTGAGGCCAATGGCAAGCCACTTGCACAAGTATCCATCAAATGTGGCATATACCAAGGAGATGCTCTGTCCCCACTACTGTTCTGCATAGGACTGAACCCCCTCAGCCAAATAATCAACAAGACTGGCTATGGATACCGACTCAGGAATGGGGCCACCATCAGTCACCTCCTCTACATGGATGACATCAAGCTATACGCTAAGAGCGAGCGGGACATCGACTCACTGATCCACACCACCAGGATCTACAGCTCTGACATTGGGATGTCATTCGGGCTTGAGAAGTGCAGTCGAATGGTGACAAAGAGAGGGAAGGTAGTCCACACAGAAGGGGTCTCACTCCCAGAAGGAACAATGGCAGACATTGAGGATGGTTACAAGTACCTTGGAATACCACAGGCAAATGGCAACCTCAAAGAGGCAACAAGGAAGACGGCAACGGCCAAATACCTCCAACGAGTAAGGCAAGTCCTAAGAAGTCAGCTTGTGGTAGATCAAACTGGAGGAGTGGCTACAGCAGATCCCTGGAAGAACACCAGACATCTCGGTCCAGAAGAGTGCAGTACTGGGAACAGCAAAAATACTGCGCAGAAACCTCAAGCTCCCAGGCCTCTGGTAGAGGACCCGAGCTCGAAGGATGAGACCACCCGCGGAGGGTGAAGGGTGTGTGTGTGTGTGTGTGTGTGTATATATATACGCCTTTTACACACTTACACACGAACACACACTCACAGACACACACGACAAACAGGACAGGATAAAGACTTTATGGATGCTGGGTGATTTTGTGGCTCCACTCAATCTACAGATCTTCATAAATTGAGCTCTATATCTTGTGAAATTGTTTCTCTTGGATACTGTCTTCCGACATTGTCCTTTCTTTACTTAAGTAATATTTCATTAGTTTTCCATTTTTTAAGTGTAGGTGCTTCCTTACTTTTCCAGTTTTGCAATATGAGCTTCTTATAAACTAATGACGACAAAAGAATTTGCCAGTTGGGTATCTTACTTTCCCAACATTTTGAAAGAGACAAATCATTGGTGTGAATGCGACTTTACAATTACAAGTTCTTAAAATCCATCTCTCAATGTTCTCCCAAGTCTTTCTGATTTTCTCACAACAGGCATGTATGAGTGCCACATTCAAAACATCCATGTTTTAGATTTTAAAATAAATGCCAGCTGCAGCCTGCAGGGGCAGTGCTGAGTACGAACTTTAACACACCTGCGACATCCTCTCTTGGCTAAAATTAAAATAAATTCACCAGAATGTCTGAAACATGACTTTAGCGTGATTTAAAGCATGACCACCTGTGGACCTCCAAAATGTTAGCTCAGCAGTCCACTCTTGTTGAATGTGTAACAACGCAGAGGTCCACTGTTGGATAGGTATGCAAGTGCGCGCACACACACACATACGCTACAAACAGGTGGGTTATCTACACATAACAGAATATTGACTCTGTTGTTGGTAAATATGTGCTTGACTAGTCTCTGCTGGTTGTCTGTTGGCAAGAAGGTTGGACTGTCACCATGTCCAGTGATAAAGCTGTGGCTGTACCAGTTCCAAAGGCCGAGGGCGGAGACATGATATCTTTTAAATACGAGGATTAACGGCACACATTTTCAGACTGTCTCTCCTGGAAGACGTTCATAGTGTTGCATTCGGTTGTTACATTGTTAGAGCACAGAAATGTAAGTGTAAGCAGAATTCTCTCTGGTGGAGAAGAAAGTGTTGGAGGTTGCACTGTCAAGCAGAAGGCTGCTATTAATTCTTTGTTCCAGGCAGAACGAGATGCTGCAAATCCTCTGTGTGAATGCTGCAAACTGCTGCTCTGAGGCATGCTCTGGAACTGATCCCTGCACTGTGTGACTGTGTGTGAGTGAGACAAAAAGACCATGTCCTTTCCATATTATGCTTGCATACTTGTATGTGCATTGTGTGCCAGTGAGTCTTCTATCTGTGTGCACATCTTTCCAAACAGTGCTGTTGAACCAATAGGAGTTATTCAGACACACAGTTGAAAACAGCAGCTGACAGTGTACTAGACCCATTTTGAACTCCTCAAAATCAGAAAAGAATTCATGAAATAATTCTAGATATCATAATACCATATCGCAACCAATTATCAACAGGTGTTTGGATCATTACCTTCATTTTAGAAAAAAAAGGTCTAAAGTATCATGGATGCTTGCCGCACATGCAGTGGGGCAAAAAAGTATTTAGTCAGCCACCAATTGTGCAAGTTCTCCCACTTAAAAAGATGAGAGAGGCCTGTAATTTTCATCATAGGTACACTTCAACTATGAGAGTCAGAATGGGGGGAAAGAATCCAGGAAATCACATTGTAGGATTTTTAAAGAATTAATTGGTAAATTCCTCGGTAAAATAAGTATTTGGTCACCTACAAACAAGCAAGATTTCTGGCTCACACAGACCTGTAACTTCTTCTTTAAGAGGCTCCTCTGTCAGAGAATTGCACAATTGGTGACTGACTAAATACTTTTTTGCCCCACTGTACATGGATTCATCACTTTAGAACTCAGGGTTTTGTTGTTCTCAAAATCAATCAGTAAAGAGACAGCAAGAGGAAAGTTCATTGTGTTAACAAAATAGAAAGGCTTTATAATGTAGTATGAATGTGATTTGATAACTTGTGTACTATTGGACATTTTTCCTGCTGGTGGTGCAAGAGGACAAAGGTCTGGGGGTCACCAAAATCAGTCCAGGACTTGTCTGCAGAGATCATTCACCAGACCAGAGTGTTGGACTGATGGAAAGACCAACCAATGGACCTCTGGAGAAAAAAGAAAAGAAAACTCAAAACTTTTGTTCTCATAATACGCAAGCTTCTTTAGCACTAGTTATGTTTTTTAAAGCCAAACAAAATCCAAGCAAGGACAAACTAATATTTACACATTAGGACTCAAAAGCTGGGACAGCCGGCACCACCCTAAGCTACAGGGGAAAGCTGAGGAAGGCTCAACTTGATGCAGATATCCTGCTGTTAACTGCTCTTCTCCACTGGTGGAGAGGGTATCACCTACAGCGCAGTCTCGCCAGGTCAGGCGTCATCGCTGTATTAAAACACTGCATACCCGTTAAAACAAGACCTCAAACAAAAGCTGTTCCGTAGTTGGAACACAAACTGGAAATGAACAACTTCCTTGTGTGTTGTACGGCGGCAACTGTCCAGTCAGAGCAGAGTATGTAAATGACGTATGTGCTCAGCACAACACACCCACAGAGCTACAGAATGATGAGAGGCCAGAGACTCTCACTTAATATCTGTATATGTGAACGCATTGTAAGAGGAAACAGGCAAATATGGTCCAATGAAAGGCTGCACAGTTGAATCCAGTTACTTCAACCAGTTAGGAACAGGGCATTAGCCATCAAGCATGGCATTGTATAACTATATACAGTATATTTTTTCCCACTGGGTTGTAATTCTGTCCTGCCAGCCAGGAACGCCCAGCTTTCATTTTGGAATAAAAGGCTATACATTATATTTAGTGACAAGCAGATCAAATTGACCCGTCACCTGTGTCTGTCAGGCTGGATGATGGAGAGCTTAGCTACTCTGTATCATGGACTGCCACTCTATCTTTGTGATCAATCACTGTCAGCACTCATAAAAGCAACACATGCATAATTTATGTATCACTCTCATCAATGTAGTTGCAAACAAACACCACACACACTCTGTCCTCTGATATCATCTTCTTCAAAAGAGCTAAATTCGATTCCGAACCAACCACCAGGACCTTTGTTGCTTGTCATGCCCCTCTCTTTCCCTATGTTTCTGTCTCACTGTCAGCTCTCAAATTAAGGAAAAGGGCCAAAAAAGAACAGGAAACAGGGCAGGAAAACAAAAATGATTAAATAATAAACATCTTAAATTGTCCTCTGGAAGAAGGAAATAGTGGTAGTCAGGTTTGGTTGGTTGTTTTTAAAAATCTTTTAGGCTGCATTACATTACTTGTAGTTCCAGCTGAGGATATCTGCAGAGACCAGGCACCAGCTGGCCAGCTGATTATTACATGCTATACAGTTATGTTCAATTAAAAGATTATCATGGGTTCTGTTAAAAAAGGTGTCACCAAAAAAATAAATAAAAACAAAACAAACGATTGGCAAAGAAACTGGGTCCCATAGGCCCAGCTGATTTTAAAGGGTAGGTTCACAATTTTTCAAGTCTGTCTTAAAACAATGGTCAGCTGTTTTAATATGAACACTGAAACAGGTTTTGCTGGCTGTAGTCACTCATGTTCATTCATCTCTTCCTTTTGCGTTTCAAATGTAAGTGACAGAGAACAAAATCCACAGTCCTCCTTCTGTGCAAAATATGATTTGTGTAACTGCTGAAGTTTCATATTAACTTCAAGTAAACTTTAGAATGTATTTCTGCACAGAACGAGGACTGGGGATTTTGTCCCATCACATTGGAAGCACATTAGAAAGAGGTCTTTGAATGACCAGTATGAACAGGAGGAATGATTACAGCAAGCAAATACACGAGATGATGACAAAAAAACATTTCTTGTTTAAAGTCAGAATCTGTCTGTATCTCCTTAAGATTGATGTTTGTTGTTCCCAGCCACATTTATAAGCCAAACCCCACCACGCAGTGAGCACTCTGTTGGAACCCTGTAGTTCTACAACTGCCACCTGACCTACTGTGACATGGAAGTAAGAACTGTTTTAAACTTGTGTGCAAACCAGGACATTACAGAGAACATTCTGACATGGGTTTGATGATCTCTGTTAAAGACATTCTTTGGTTGCTTTGTTTGGTCTCCTTTCTGCTTTCTGGTGCTGCCAGTTTTTGTTGCCAGTGAAGACAACATGGCAGGTTGAAGAACGGCCTAGTACACTTCTCTTTCAGTAATACTTGACACATTTGTATTTTGTGATGCAAGAAAACAATTTCCAAGTTAGATCTAATCACCACAATCGTCATTTAGTGAATGAAAGCATGTAAAGAACATACATGTAACAAATTTGCATTCTGGGACAGGAAGAAGGACAGGAGTGTGTGGTGGTGGTGTGGAGAAAATGCAGCTTTTACTTGATCAAAAAAATAGTTCACAGTCAAGAACTTGAAGGCAGTCATAAAGCAAACAAAACCCAAGGTCTACAGCCCAAATTTTACTTTACGCATCCGTGAGCATGATCGGGTCTGTGTGATGTAAGTTTTGTCATGTGCCTGTGAGGGTTTGTGTGAAATGACCACATTCCCACAACCCCAAAACAGTTCAGTCCCAATCCAGTTCACAACCACAAAAAGAAAGACAACTCAATAGTCTGCTCTGGGTTTTACCGCAGCTCCCCACAAAACAAATCAAATCAGGAAATCGAAATTGAAATAGCAGCGTCTGTATTCACTGTTCAGTAACAGTTTACAGTATATACTTCGGGTACTCACAGTACCGTCATCAGTCAGTCTGTACTCAGACTGGTCAGGTTTGCCACGCCAGCCTTAGTTCCGCCAAGACCGGCAACTCCTGGAGAAACTCCGACTGGGAAATACACACCTCCACTGGATTACTCCTCCCTCTGACAGACTCCAGAGACAAGGCACAGTGACGCAAACTTTACAACACGATCTGCTGGTGTATCTCTCCTCCACTGACCAAAAAACACTGGCAGCTCTGAGACACACTAACAGTTGCAGACTGAGTTGTAGATTAGCCATGGAAAATGAGAACAGTGCAAGTTTTCCTATTGTATCAAGCAGCAAAGCGTTTGTGTTAATCTGCCCTACTTGAGCACGTCCTGCGATGTGACTATTGCGCATGTGCACATAGCAATGTCGATGCTGAAACGATATATCGCGCAGCCCTAATGTCCACCTATGCAGTCACCCAGTGAAGTATAAACAGAATTATGTGTTTGTGGACTAGATCTGCCCCTAAGGCTGCTCCTTACAGTGGATGGCCTGGGAGAAGAGCAACAGCACTCAGGTGCTGTCAGGTCACCCATTGGCCTTAGTCTAACCATGTCAGCACTGATGGTCTTTGCTGTCTGTGGGCATCTGCTGCCCATAGAGCACACGTGCACACCCTACATTAAGTGGGGCAAACTGTCGCGTGGCAAGTCCCTCCAGCTGTTCCTTTTTGTGTGCCATGTTAGAAGGACCTCTTTCTGATCAGCTGTTCTTCAGGGTGTGGACCCTTACATATTTAAGAGATCTAGAGGGTGCACTTTAACTGTCCAGCTGCTGCCCATCTTCCCAGATGAGTACCCACAAAACATGGCAGGAACAGGAAGATGAGGGGGGCACTGCTTTAGAAGATCCACTTATTTCAGTTAAAGGTGCTCTGTGGAGTTTTCTTGTAAACAAACAGCATGCAGTCTTCTTCTTTGCGTTTGTTGGCACATTACTACATTACCAGCTGATCATCATCAACAACTTTTGATCAGTGGAATAGAATGGAAGAAGCAGCAAGAACATGTGCATCCTCCACGATACAAACATGGGGACCTACTGGTACAAACACTGCTGCATAGCGTTACTAGTGGTCAAACACTCCACAAGGTACCTTTTAATTAAAGTGCAACTTTACACCAGGCTGAAAAGAAGCGTTTCTCTGCCCTCTCTGGTTGAAAGTTTAATGTCTGCTTCACCTCTGACCACGGCCAGCATCACTGGTGTGTGTGAGTAGTTGTGGTCAGAAGTGTGTTCTGTTAAACATTTAATCACACCTAACAGTGATGTTAGGGGCCCGGGACTACAATTGTTCATCACTGCAGCAAGGTGAGAAGTTAAACCACTGCAAGTTCAGCTTTTTTTTTTTAACTGATGAACCATAAGGAGCAGCCTTGGCCTCAGCACTTGGGCATGTGCTACTTGTGGCTATTTTCAGTTTGTTCTCCACCTTGCGATGGCCGCCACACTGAAGATACCCCCTCAGTCTGTGGGAGACATTGTATGAACAGACTGTGGGGACGTGTGAGAGTGAGAAAGAAGCATGAGTGCATATGAAGACGTGCAACAGTGAAAGAGAAGACAGGACAGACACACACGCACGCACACACACAAACAGCTAGCAGCAGCCTGTCTTTGGACAGGTGTTAAATAATTTCCCAAAGAGTCTCCACAGCTTCATTCACACCTGACTAAATGTCCTTCATTTTCCAACTCTGTCAACACATAAACACACACACACACACACCTGTCTGCTCCTCCAGTTTCTCTCTAATTTAGTGGGCTGAATCTTGAATGTGAGAGTGAAAGTAGTAATAATACTGTGCTCTTCTATTTTTCTTAGAGAATTGGTATTTTCTCATGCCCCCTCCACAGGGAGCTCAGAGGTTAGGGTCAACTATACAGCTCAGTACCCTCATACAGACAGACAGACGGACTACCTTAGAATAGTAAAATGTCCATTAAAATGGAATATTAGTGGAGAGGGTGCATACTTCTACTGCATGATAGCAGTAGTCATCTTCTAAACTCAGCTCTGACCTGCAGCACTCAAACGCCTCCTGTGGTGGAACTATCTGTCTTGCTTAACGGACATGCTGTCCGTATATGTGGATATTTTATTATTACATGGATATTTTGCATCACTGACAACCATTTTCAGAAGCATTCAGTATTTGAGATTTATGCTAAGGCATGGTGCTGTCAGTGGGACAGTTGGGCGGTCCAACACTTGGTTCAGAGCAATTAGTATCAGAATCAGAATTCTGATTCTGATGTTGGGAGAATCATAAATAATGATACTAAATGCCATGGTAATATAGCGAGTAGTTAAAAGTGGGTACGGAAAGTATTCAGACCCCCTTTAAATTTTTCACTCTGTTTCATTGCAGCCATTTGCTAAAATCAAAAAAGTTCATTTTATTTCTCAGTGTACACTCAGCACCCCATCTTGACAGGAAAAAAAAAACTGAAATGTAGAAATTTATGCATATTTATTAAAGAAAAACTGAAATATCACATGGTCATAAGTATTCAGACCCCTTTGAGCTAGTACAGCCATGAGCCTTCTTGGGAATAATGCAACAAGTTTTTCACACCTGGATTTGGGGATCCTCTGACATTCTTCCTTGCAGATCCTTTCCAGTTCCGTCAGGTTGGATGGTGAACGTTGGTGGACAGCCATTTTCAGTCTCTCCAGAGATGCTCAATTGGGTTTAGGTCAGGGCTCTGGCTCGGCCAGTCAAGAATGGTCACAGTTGTTCCGAAGCCACTCCTTTGTTATTTTAGCTGTGTGCTTAGGGTCATTGTGTTGTTGGAAGGTGAACCTTCGGCCCAATCTGAGGTCCTGAGCACTCTGGAAGAGGTTTTCTTCCAGGATCTCTGTACTTGGCCGCATTCATCTTTCATTCAATTGCAACCAGTCGTCCTGTCCCTGCAGCTGAAAAACACCCCCGTAGCGTGATGCTGCCACCACCGTGTTTCACTGTTGGGATTGTATTGGGCAGGTGATGAGCAGTGCCTGGTTTTCTCCACACATACCGCTTAGAATTAACGCCAAAAAGTTCAATCTTGGTCTCATCAGACCAGAGGATCTTATTTCTCCTAGTCTGGGAGTCCTTCATGTGTTTTTTGGCAAACTCTATGCGGGCTTTCATATGTCTCGCACTGAGGAGAGGCTTCCGTCGGGCCACTCTGCCACGAAGCCCCGACTGGTGGAGGGCTGCAGGGCTGCTGACTTTCTGGAACTTTCTCCCATCTCCCTACTGCATCTCTGGAGCTCAGCCACAGTGATCTTTGGGTTCTTCTTTGCCTCTCTCACCAAGGCTCTTCTCCCACGATTGCTCAGTTTGGCTGGACGGCCTGGTCTAGGAACAGTTCTGGTCGTCCCAAACTTCTTGTTTTCTTTCTTGCAGAAATTCTTTTGTAACCTTGGCCAGATCCGTGCCTTGCCACAATTCTGTCTCTGAGCTCCTTGGGCAGTTCCTTGGACCTCATGATTTGCTCTGACATGCACTGTGAGCTGTACGGTCTTATATAGACAGGTGTGTGCCTTTCCTAATCAAGTCCAATCAGTTTAATTAAACACAGATGGACTCCAATGAAGGCGTAGCACCATCTCAAGGAGGATCAGAAGAAATGGACAGCATTTGAGTTAAATATGAGTGTCACAGCAAAGGGTCTGAATACTTATGACCATGTGATATTTCAGTTTTTCTTTTTTAATAAATTTGCAAAAATTTCTACATTTGTTTTTTTCTGTCAAGATGGGGTGCTGAGTGTACATTAATGAGAAATAAAATTAACTTTTTTGATTTTAGCAAATGGCTGCTATGAAACAGAGTCAAAAATTTAAAGGGGTCTGAATACTTTCCGTACCCACTGTATATTGATATGTTGCTCTGAACCAAGTGTTGGACCGCCCAACTGTCCCACTGACAGCACTATGCCTTAGCGTAAATCTCAAACAACATGATGAATGGACTCCTAATTTTGGTGACTCTGAGACACCTTAAATCATGACAAGGTGTCCTGAAAACTAATGGTGACATTTACAGTAAATATTGTTCATTTGTACACAAGAAGTCTAATGGACATTTATGATACCTAGTGGATACACTTTCCATTTTGCATTGTCCATAACTTTCCTCGCACCACCTTTAGGTTGAAAAGTCTATTTTGAATACTAGATATCTCCATTAGCTCATAATCTAATAGCTAGCTTCCAGTACTGACTACAATTAAGGCATCAGTACACTTTAAATGAAGTGCCTGTTGGATCATTGAACCTGAAACCTCCCATCACCACCTTTCCGTCACCGGAATTGGGATGATGGCATGTTTCTGAAACAGACAATTGCAGCCCTCTCACACAGTGATTGGTCACACAAAAGGCTGGGAGTTATTGGAGAGAGATCAGGGAGGCAGTGGGATGCAGCCAGGAGGAGGCTATAACTGCAGGCTTTTCAACCCACATTCCAGGGTGGACATTGAGAACAGGTAGAGACACTTAGCCTTTACAAGTAGTCTGACCACACATGGTACAAACTACTTAGTTTCAAGTATATTGATGTTGGGGCTTCCCTTTGATTTGCAGATGCACTTGTGCACCGTTGATAATGTAGTTGACTGCAGCATCACCTTTAAACAACCCTAAGCACAGTGTCTGAAAGGTTGGAATGCTTTATCTCTGTTTGGAGGAGCAGATGTTTGCAGCTGAAACAGTCTAACTGGCAGCAGATTCCAGTGAATGTTTAACTCACATGTCTGCGCAGTGTGATGGGAATCTTGCTGATTTAAACTAAGCAAGAAAGCAAGACTTGATGATATAGCAGATTTCATTCCTAGATAAATACAGCGTATTATATACAGAAAAGTCTTTCTTCATCCCGTCCCTCCAACTGCGACAGACAGTTGTGATCTGCTGGGACTGTAGAGTTGGGTTGTCCCTTTAATAACACTGCTGTAGTGTTATTAAACATGTATCTATCTAAATACTAAAATGCTAGCATCCTCCTCCATCTCTCTCTCTGTGTGTGTGTGTGTGTGTGTGTGTGTGTGTGTGTGTGTGTGTGTGCGTGTGCATGAGAGAGAGAGCGTAGGGATATGTTACCTGTCATACATTTTTCATCAGCAATCCTGTTAGCCTGACAGAGAGCCGCCAGACAATGTAGCTCATGACACATTAACATACTGTAGAGAGAAACCCCTAAAATCTTTTATTCATTCCCTCCTGTCTCCCTTTCTCTTTCCATATCTCTCTCTCTCTCTCATGCATTTCGGTGTTGTTGGGAAAAACCGTTGACTTTTCATCCTTTTGTTTCAAGAATACTGCGTGTTCTTGAAATGACTTGAATGAGCACTTGTTGAGTTAAAGTCCCTGCATTAATATTTCTACCAGTACATACATTTCACCCACTACAACCTGAACTATCTCTTTAATATAATGAATAGATATCATAGAAAATGAGAGAAATGGATCCCACCAGGCCTACTGTGAATACTGTAAATGTGGTTTAGATATGTTTCCTTCTACTGTGTCAGATTGAGTTCTTCCTACTAAACATGTAGTGGCTGTTTGACCAGATGAGGGAACTTTATCATTAACAGCCAATTAGCTTCCCTTTAGGGAGTTGTGACTGTGTCAGCAGACAGACCTGGCTCATATATTTGATGCTTGTCCAGCTACAGTGATCGCTAGAAACATTTGTCCCAAAAAGGCTTATCTACACAGGAGGCATGTCAGCTGATGTGTCATTCATCTCATGTGCGTCTGACGGAACAGATACGCAATTTTAAATCAATACAGCTGTCTACACAGGCTGCATTATAAATGTTACCACAGTCTTAAGAAAATAATCAGTTTAAGAGGCGCCCCGCTAGCTCACCTGGCCTCACCTTTGCCTCTTCCTGCTCTCTCCAGCTGCCAGTCGGAAAGCTTCAGTTTAATTGCGTATTTTGACATTTTTAATGTGTGCAGTGTGTCTTTGGCCTACATTCAGTCAATTAAAAAAAAAAGGGGGGGGAAAAACTGGTGGCACATGTGTAATACCGGAGGCCAAGCAATTGGCCTGTTCTGAACAGGCGCGTTTTGAACTGCACCGCACTGGTTCATGCATTAATGCCTAACAGAGACTGCTGCACCAGGGCCCTGCAGTGAGAAGGTCTTACAGTTGGAAGGCTGATATTGCTCCTTCTCCTACCTGTCTACACTGACTGCTCTGCTCTGGAACAGAGAGGAGGAGCGGCTGTTGACGAGCTGATTCACTGATTAAACCCTCTGGATTTTTGTACAAAAATACACATATCTGTTACGTGTCAAGCAGGGAACTCAAGGGATGAACCCAAAATGCAGACAGCGGAGGCAGAGCAATGCAGTTCAGTGATTTAATGCAAGACAAAGGGCTTACATGGATGGTCAGACAGGCAGAGATCAAAACCAGAAAAGCAGGGAGTAGGCGATATCCAAAGTCCAATAAAGGCAAGCAAAGTCCAAAATCTACAAGGCAATAGTCCAAGGAACAAGGCAAAAACTAAACAAGCACTGGAAACACACTGGGGAAAGGGACATAATCCAAGACAAACTGACACTGAGGGAGTGAAACCACACAGACTAAATACTCAGGTGAGGGGACACAAGACAGGTGGAACTAATTAAGGCGGGGCAAACAATCAAAACTGGAGGGAAACACACAATGACAGGAAGTGAAGTACTGGCACGAGAGGAGAGGAAAAATACAAAATAAAACAGGAAACATTGACAGAAAAACATGAAACAAAGGAGAACCTCAACTAAGGAGCAGAGCAGAGGCCTGAACTACGAAGCAGGATTTTGGGTTAGCGAGATAACTTCAGGTGTAACCCTGGCTGTTCAGTCCTACGACAGTGGCTCCCTTCTTACTGATTGCCATGGTAACTTATGCTGAACACCTAAACCTGCTCCGGAGCAGGTTATATTGGAGATAACAGATCGACGCAGATAAAAGCACCGCCTATAGAGGCTGCTGACCAATCAGTTCTCTTGGTAAATGGCATCAGCATTCATAGCAGATCCTGCGGAGCTCGGTGCGCCGAATAAAAAAATAAAAGCTTGGTGTGCGGATCGTGAGAGGATTTCTGAGGAGGGCGAGTGTTCTCGAGACGACGCAACCCTTGTGCTTTACAGATATCATCCTACGACAGAGGCTTATTGAAGCACTAAAGCCTCATACTTCTATAAGATATGAAAGTGAGCCTACTCACCGCTTTCATTTCTGTTTTTATGTTTATCTTTAATTTGCTCCCGAGTCTCACAGCGCTCGGGGTGCAGCTCGAAGAAGGAGGCTAAAATGATCATATAAGAATCCATCCAAGCAACACATTTATTTATGGGGATACACAAATCTTCCAACCTTCCTATATTGTTTTCTTATAATTTTTAGGTTTATTTGAATTCTTAACTATTAAGTTACATTATACTTTATTCTTGACGCTGCACTTCAGTCTTGCACGGCTCTATTTCAAGTTTTAATTCAGCCGTTGTCTTTACATTTTATCCTTGGTGTTTTATTTGTTTGTAATCATCCACTTTTATTCCCTGTGCCTGCCTGCCTGTGTATTTTACTGTTTTGTTTTATGTGTAACGCTGGTTTTGAAAATTGCTATACTATATATAAACTTTATTATTATTAATATTTATAATTATTATTGTAATTATAGTCAGATGTCGTGCCATAATGATGGGGCAGTGATATTATAAGCCTATTAATTCATTTACACATTCACATAGTCTTATTTTTTGCCGGCCGTCCTTCCTGCATTTGGCAGCTGCAGCTGTGTTGCTTTCAGCGGTATCATGTTATTTTTTGTTAATTTTAATTTCTTCATATTCCTCTAATATTATAGTTTGCTCTTCGTTTGTAAAACATGCCGCTCTGCTGCCGGTAGACTTGTCCATGTTTGCGATTGGTCATATGCTGCAAACCCCGCCCCTTTTATATGAACGCCCTCGTGGCTGGAGACCCTGGGCTGACTCGGCGAGTTGATAACCAGCGTCGTGTGAGCGAAACATGTTTTAAAACGTGTCCCCCTGTCTGATGGGAGCTGGAACGTGGGACATCTATACTGGAGTTATCAAAGTTTACACTCTTTATAGTTACTTTTTAATAGAAACAGTCTATTATGCACATGCACACGACTTTGTTGATACATGTGAAAGTGTAAAAAGAAGAATAAATACAACACCTCCCGTGGGAAAAGAAAGGGTGAATGACCCCCCATTACACCGCACTCACACACACAGCTGGAGAGGTGAAAGAAACCCGCTCTGTGAGACATGACCAGGCATGTCCGCACCCCAGACATGCACAACACTCATCAATGCTCCTGCACCGTAGGTCATGCACGTGCACCAGCGTCTGTCAGCCCCATGTGCGTGCATGAAAAATGCCCCCCTTATTTTCTTCTGATGTGATTTGTATGATGTTCATGTGCCCTGGGAACAAATTCACTAAGGGCCCTTAGCTCCACATGCATACGCACATGTGCCAGGCCCCCTGTCAGTAAGTTACACACCCCGTGTACTATGGTGCTCATGGTGATTATTTTGCTACATTATATTAACCAGTTTCAGTTTTGTTTGTGTTCTATGGACATCATGTACATCATACATTATTTATCTTTTCATAAACTCTCTTCTCCCCTTATCTGAAGAGAAGCCATTGATCAAGTTCAGCTGTTAGCCAAACAATACATATTTGTAGCATAAAAAAAACTCATATTAATCATATTAAGTGTCTTTGTGTCAATTGACCTTAATTCAGTGGTATTTTTGTAGATTTTAATCCTTGTCATTTGCAAAAATGTGTTGACATAGTTCAACACTTTGCTGATGTAGCTGCTATGTAGCAAATTTGATGTGAAAGATGTTCTGCCTCACCAAGCATCCAGACATGTCGTGGGGAGGGCGAAACATGAGTGGTGTCTCATTCAAACTTTTCCTGCATTCGATGCACGGAATTGAAACTTTGTTGCAAGGCTGTTTTTGGGTTGCGTGTTATGGTGCAATATTTTTGTTGTTGTTAGTTATGTTTAAACGCAGACGAGGAGAACGTAATTCCACTATGTTGTTACCGACAGGTCTTTATTAATACTATACAGTAAAATAACGTTTTTTCCCTGCAGGACGGGAGAAGACACAAAATCAATGGAACTCTATTGTGCAGGCGGGAATAGTCCGAATGTTTGCAGTAACGGTCAGAAGATCTGAAGTGTTTCAGTTGTCTAAATCAGAGTGATAGGCCTATTAGAGCGTTCACTCTGTCAGTTATAACTTTGTCGGATTAGCTGCATCTCTAGCTACTATTTTCATGTAAGTTCACACTTTGCAGACACTCCAGGAGTTTGTTTACCTTGCTGAAAGTTTTGCGCTGTGACTGGGAGTCAGATGTGTGTCGTATCAGTTTGGTTTCTCTGCGTTCAAAGGGCAGGCTGGCCCAGGATGTGTTAGCTCGGCGCAGGGGTTATCAGAAGAGGAGAAATGCGACTCTGAGTAATTAGTAAACTAATATAATCTCTTTTTCAGTGGGTCATGAGTAATTGATTACAGTTTTCAAGTTACTTGCCCAGCACTGAAGTGTGTCACACTGATGGCCAAAGCTGGCTGCCACGTGTTTATTTTGTAGCTCTGTGGTTGGCTCCCTCACCATGCTGTGCAGTAATAGAGCGTAATGCAGCATTATCGTAATGCCCCAAAATGAATCACCTAATAAACCACTATAATGCAAACAATCCCTTCACTATTTAAGAATAATTAGCAGACCATATTCAGTCACTGTCAAGTGGCACAAAAGAATGAATAATGATCAGCCAATCACCAAGGACATATTTCAGACATCAGCAAATAATGATCTGTGGTCGATTGAGTCTTACATCCGACTGCCTCCTCGCCTGGTTGGAAATGACTGCGGCCTTCTGCTGTGGACATAGACGACTTTCCCTCTGAGTGTAACTCACTGTTCTCCTGTTGGTCTGTGTAAAGTAAATGTTGCAGCAGCTGCTTGAGTCTCCAGTGTATCTCTACCATCAGTATGTGCTGTACATTAAGGATGCACTTTTACAGTTTCCTAGAGGTTTGACCGTACAGCTGCAGACACGGCAGCTTATCAAACTGGGAGCAGCGTGCATTGTTGCTGGCCACAGTGCCTTCGTTGATACGACCACTGAGAGGGTGCAAAGTCAAAAGTCAACTTCTACACATAATAGTGGCTTTAATGTGCGTGTTAGTGACACTATGGAAAGTCCCAGTGCTCTTAGTGGCTTTTATGGTGGAAGTCACAGCTTATGATATATCCAGTTGAGGATAGTGCCATATAGGTTAGCTTTGGGTCTCAGGTCCTCTTCTGAAACAGGTACCTGCAGTTGTTGTGGGTAGGTTAAGACCATCTAATCTCCATATAATTTGTGGTGGTTTGTATGTTCCAAAATTTGAGATATTTAATGGCAGGTTAGCTGAGACTAATCTGAACTTGCCACGTAAGGGCCTGGAGGTCAAATGCAGCAGAAAAATGTGGACTGCAATACATGTGTATGTGGTTAACACAGGTAGAAGACATTGTTTATTTCATTTATGGATGAAATAGTTCTCACATATACGCACACACACATCCCTCAGAGTACTGGTGGCTCAGCAGGAAATGTAACTAACTAATGATGAGGGCAGATAACTTTGCCACCATTGGCTAAAAGCCCCAGTTGTTTGTCATGAATCTTAATTAGGATCTCTTGTACTCCTTTCCTCTGCCTCTTTCTCCCCGTCCCTGCTCTGCCTTCCTTATCTTCATCTTCATTCCTCCTCCTTCTCCTTCCTACTAATGTTTCTCTGCCTGTAAAGAAAGCTACTAAATTGCTTGGCAGCTCTGGTGAAGATGAGGTGGCTGCGAGAGGAAGGCCCCCATCAGATCAATGGCCTTTGGCCTCCCTGCGCATTTATCACACACACACACACTCACACATACATATTTTTAACTTTATAACACACACACAGAACTTTTCCATGATTAATTAAGCCGTGTGGAATAGCAGAGCTTCATAAAGACATCGTCAGGAATCTGAATCCATTCGCCTCTCCTTCTGCATTTAATTGGCCCTAACAGTTCATCACCGGAGCTGCACACACACACACACACACACACACACACACACACACACTAAAAGAAATGGGAAATCTTTATGTTGATCTGTAGCTAGAACTGTTAGTGCTCTGTATTGCTCCTATAAAAGCATAATGAAAATGCTTTTGTCATTGTGTGTTTTGAGTGGTTGTGGTTGGTTGGATATCTCATGTTCTCCTGGGTTCTGGCCTCTTCAGCACACAAAGAGAGAGAAAAGAGCAGGCGACCAGAGGGACAAAATGTCTACTGTTTGTCTTTACAATGTCATAGATTTTCAGTGAGATTAAGAGAGGAAGAAGCCCTCGCTTATTCCAGATCTCAGACTGTGTACATAATGAGAAGAATGATACAGTGATAGTAGCGCAGAAGGACAACAAAGCAAATGAATGTAGCAGCACAGGACACAACATACATGAGTTACAAGATAATACTCTTCAAAGACAAAATACAGTTCACAGGGACACAATATGAATAGTTGCACTGCTGAAAACAGGCTATAGTAAATGAGGCTCATTAAAATGTATTTTAGATGTTAAAAACTATAAATGCTATAATTCTGAGCATCTATACAGTCAGGTTGTCATAGGAGTATAATACGTTATGTATAAATATGATGGAAATAAGAGGCTTATTTTGATTTAGCTATTTTTAGTTGTGTTGAGTTACTGCTCAGTGCAGCAGGACGAACATTCAACACAGCACATTAATAATTCAATTCAATTCAGTTTTATTTATATAGCGCCAATTCATAACAGAAGTTATCTCATTGCACTTTTCCTATAGAGCAGGTCTAGACCGTACTCTTTATAATATTATTTACAGAGACCCAACAATTCCCACCATGAGCAAGCATTTGGCGACAGTGGGAAGGAAAAACTTCCTTTAAGAGGCAGAAACCTTGGACAGAACCAGACTCAATGGTGGGCGGCCATCTGCCGCTGCCGTGTTAGGATTTGAGAGAGAGAGAGAGAGAGAGAGAGACTGTCATATACATAAAACCTATTTAAATACACAAAATACCTGAAAGTATATCTAGTCCAGTCCAGAGTCTTTTGGGAAAAAATTATTAAATTACATAAATTCGAGTCAGGTGTAGTCTGTGTATATAGAAACACTCTGACTAATGTATTAGGTAAAACATTTGACTCCCTGTAAAATGGTTTGTGAGTAATAATCCACAAATGTAACACATTGAGGTCTCGATGTTTTGCTAGCGCAAAGCCAGCAGTAGTTTCCTGAAGCACTACTTTTTTTTGTTTCCGCCTGTTTGCTAATTTCCTTTCACCAAACAAACATGTTTGCCGAGGTGGGAGCAGAGGTGCAGCCTCAGCTGTGTCTCTGCTATGCTATGTGGCGCAGTGCAGTTTTGGTGCTCGTTTTGGCATGAAATTGCATTTGCGTTCAAACCTGCTCAGACCACCTCTTATCGCAGACGGAGGGCCATTTTCGTGTCTTTAGTTGGCAGAGACGCGCACACACAGACCTGAATCCAAAATCACAAAACATCTTTCATTTCTGTTAAGTTGTGCCTTTTTCAGTTGGCTTCATATTCTATTGATCTACTGGAGATTGATGTGCATCAAAATACAGTTTGTGATTGAAGAGTCTTACCAATGATATCATCCACATGAGTGTGATTCCCACCACAACTTGTAGAATGTCGGATCTTTTCCGTGCAGTTGATCAAACATCTGAAGTCATCACACAGCAGCAGGAAGGACACGTTTCATCTACAGTCTCTGATTTCACAGCGCGGCTGTGTGTAATTTTACATACAGATGGCGCAACAGCAGTAACTTCATGAATTATTGAAATCTCCGACACGGTGACAGGATCGGTCAGGATCTAACGGTAACTGACGATTTGTTTTTTTCCAAACACCAGACTGGAAAGCTGTTACTCACAGACTTAACAGTGACATTATTTGGAGTAACACAGCTGTCTTCAGGATGAATCCTGAGCTCCATCAAAAACATATAAACTCCGCTTGAAGCATCTTTTTTTCATGTCGTGATTATTTAAGTGAGTTTTCCGTTCTGCTACTTGCCGTCACGTCTCAAAATATTTGCAGTGTTGACTTCTGCACATGGAAGCATATCCAGATACTCAGTGTGGGAAATACCCTCTGACAACAGGGAAGGGGAAAGGTAATTCTTAATCTCCCGACCACAGTCCTGCATGGATCCAGTTTGCAAACCTGTATCTGCCCCGCACCCGCAAAGCTCAACACATAACGATCTGCTCCCCACGCTTATCTCTAAATCAATTCCAGACCTGACCCAACCGTTAGTATAAGACCTGACCTGCAATCAAATATAGGCTCAGGGTGTCTGTCACACACGCACACATTGTGGACCTACAGTATGTCTCTTAGATCGTTCAGACAACTGGTGATGAGTGACTCACAGACACGTCGTAGACCACACTGCTTCTCTGAGGTGAGGCCAGTCTGCTGTGTTTACAGGGAGTTGTTTGGTTTACTTTAGTCTCTTTCTGGTCGTGTTGTTCAGTATTGAAAGAAGACACAGTGGTCCCCCTCTTCTCTTATCGTCCTCAGCATTCTGTTCATGCTCGCCTCCATGTCAGTCCTCAACTGTCAGACAGACAGGAGATGTATGACTGTATGGCTTAACATCACAGCCACACATACTATACATACTAGTAGTGAAAAGGCATTCATGAACATTGACTCCCTGATGTTGGGGTTTTTTGGAGTGAACACTCCATTAATTAGGCTGCATTATTCTCCCCTCCTCACACTGATTTATTTTTTCCTTCATGACACACTGACTTATCATTCCACTCCTCCTCTTCCCTTCACATCCTTCTTTGCTCGACTCATCCATCAGTGCTGTGAACCCAAAATTATGCTAACACTAGCTTGTTATGACAGCACCAAGTGTGCTGGATTGGCCACTTATTGACTAAATGGATAATCTTGCTTTTCTTAAAAGGAGCGCACACAATCAGTCCCCGCAGTCCTGATCTCCTCCAGCAGCTCCGCTCTCTGGTCATTATACCGTCTGCTTCTGTTCTCTGTTTCCAAACATGGCACATATTGACAAAATGTAAATATCTTTGTGATGTAATCATGTCTTTCTTACAGAAATTAAATGAACAGGGAAATTGAATATCTACCCATATTGTTACAGAAATAGCAAAATATAAAACTAATAATAAAATTATTAGGGATTAATGAGATGTTTGCTTTCTTGCCCTTACATTTTCAGATGATGTTTTGGGTAATGCTCAACAGTTGTCCTGCTCTCCCGAGATGGAAAAATAATATCAACATACATGGGACAGGAAAAGAGAAGAATTAGAGTTTTTACACACTGTCGTCCCACAGTGTCGTCTGTATTTGACTGAGTTCCATTTGTCTTTAAGTAATTCAGTCAGTATGTTGAAATTATGGATTTAGGTTTGTAGTCTAACTATAGATTTTTCAAAATTGTGCAATTTTAGTTTAGTTTGAATAGTTTGATTTTTACCTCAGTCAAACCTGTTTATTCAGGAAGTCTCACTGAGATCAAGATTTTTTTTGCGAGAGAGGCCTGATTACAAATGAAACCTAAGTCATATGTGCAGCATCCCAAAAGGACGAGTCAGTCACAGAGTCACATATTCACATTCACAAATATTAAAAATATCAACAAGTAGAACTTTAAAATCCCTCAAAAGAATGGGTGTCTGTGTGTATGTTACCGGAAACCAGTCTGTCCCAGTTCAGAGTGTCATATTAGCTCTGAACTCAAATAAGGATGTTAAATATCTCGGCAACTTAGATAGAAAGGCCTTAGAAATGAAAACACAGGTAGACTGATGGCCTCTAGATGTCAGTGATGACCTTTGACCTTTTCGTATACCTCACAGTGGTGAGTGTGGCAGCTAGCTGCAGTAATGAATTGAATGGCACTGTTGTAAATGGTGTGCTGAACAGTGGCAGCAACATGAGCAGGATATCTCCATAATAGAGAGTAGAGAGAATTATGGATTGAATAATGGCTTTAATAGTTTCTGTTTTTTGTGTATTATTTTCAATATTGATGTCTGTGTTCTGTGTGATGTTCTGATTGGTGTTTTTGTGTGAACAGGTTACAACATAGTAAAAAGCTTAAATCTGTGCTTTGAGGGTTGGATTTCCTTATTTTTTCTTATTTATTTTCTTTTACTCTACCTCTGCACTCGTAAACCATTAAAATCAGGGTAATCCGTGAACAATGGCAGAATATAATATGATGAAGGAACCAGACTGAGGATTGGTCTGTTGTAGTACCTCGGGGATTCTTTTGCTTCATGAGTTGGTGAGTTGAGTGTCAGTGCTGACGTGCTGACAGATACGGTGTTAACAAGACTAAAACTGTGTCTACACAGAAGGTGTAGTGCGAACAGCATGTTAGCAGATCAGCAGCAGCTTCAGTCATCTGTCTGTGTCTGGTTCAGGCACAGTACTAACAGTAATGTTTAGCAGGTTATGTTTACCATGTTCACCAATTTAGTTTAATGTGTTAGCATGCTAACATTTGCTAATTAGCACTAAACACAAAGTACAGCTGAGGCAGATGAGAAATTCATTATTTTTACAGGTATTTGGCCAGAAACTAATGTACTGGACAAATTGAACTTTTGACTTGATGATGGTGCTGGATGAAAGGTTAAGGGGTCACCAAAGTGATTAGAATGCATCCTGAGGGAGGCATTAATGTGTGTATCAGAATCCACAGCAATCCATCCAACAGTTGTTAAGACAGTTCACTCAAAACCACAAATGTTGACCTCATGGTGGCGCTAAAGGAAATCTCAGGGAATCACCAAAGTCAGTAGGATACATCGTCTGGGAACCGTGAATGGACAAAATTTCATGCCAATTCAACCCGTATATGTTGAGATATTTCAGTCTCGACCGACCAGCCGACAGGCATGACATTGCCATCCCTAGGGCCATCCCGCTAGCATGGCTGAAAACTGTCAACTGTCCCAAGGCCTGGCTGCTTCCAGACACTCTGCTGCTCCCAGGGGCTGCCCGGCACCCTGCCCCACCCTCTCCTCTGGGACCTAGCAGCCCAGCTGACTGGCAAAATGCTCTGCAGAGCGCCAGGATACCACTTTGTCTCAGTCTCTCTCTCTGTCAAATATTTATCCCTGGAGACCGGATACCTCCAAATGGGAGGTGGGGCTGGGGCAGGGGTTTGGGGGGTGGCAAATAGGCAGTCTGCAAATAGGCAGACAAGTTGGAGGAATCTGGGAAATGAATCAATGTGGCTGACAGTAATGTAACACTTACACAGAGTAGGAGAGCGGCTGTGGTGAGCTTTTCAAAGATGAACAGTCTCACTGCGCCTGACCTCAGAGAAGACAGCCACCTATAAAGCAAGCACTCATGATAAGATGGAGAGTAGTTGCCTCCTGCAGGCGACCAGTTCCTCCACTGGCTGTATCTCCGTCTCTCCCATCCTTTCTGTTTCTTCTGTCTGTCTCTGCCTGCTGTGGTTTTGATGGGCAGCAGATATTAGAGGGTTTGGCAGCTTTTAATTCCCAGTTGAAAGTGTTGACATGGGATGAAGGCAGAAAGAGGAGACGAGAATACAAGACACTTCAATCACAGACTGACAGTGTGTGTGTGTGTGTGTGTGTGTGTGTGCACAGACTGTAGAAAAGAATGGCCATAGTGTCTGTAACATCACTTACAGGTTCTGAAAGGGATGTTTTGAAGTTGTTACATCTGTTTTCCTCTTGCCACCGTCTTGCCGGAAAATATTAATTTGGTCAAAGAAGTTTGGGCGAAGCTAAGGTGGGACAAGCAAGTGGCAAACTACACAGCTGTCTGTGATACTCTGAGATTAATGTTCATGAAGAAGGGTGGCCCCAAGTTATACCTACTAAGCCTTAATATCTCCTTTGTGGAACGTTGTCAAAATCTCCTTGAAGACACACTACTCATATAGCAATGTTTGCTGGATGGTGTGCGTGCCACCCATAATATATAATAATATACTGAGCATGTTGATGGACAGTGGAGAATTGGAGACTGCTGCTTTTAGTCAGCAGTATGGGTCAAGCTCATAGACTGTATGTATGTAAAGGTGGACACCGCGTTTCCACTTCCTCTCACTGTACAGAAGCTAAGCCAAAATATCCCGGATAAGGGAGCGGCCATCTTGCGCTGGTGACGTCATTTGGAGCCAGAGTCTGCACAGTAGTGATCGGGTTGGAGCCGCAGTATCGAGGTCCCGCCCATACACCCGGCCGACTCAATCGCAAGCCAGCCTCAGCTGTTAATCATGACATGAAACCCCCTTTTTGCAGCATTGAATAACTAATTAAAACAAAACTTATCAGAAAAACAAACACTTGAACAAACATCAGTGTGATAAGAACTACCTAAACTGACAGAAACCATCTTTGGGAAAAATATATTTGACGTGTACTTTGAGTTTTTAGTTTGGCTCATGTCCCATCTGCTAACATGGAGGGGACTCAGTATTTCTCCTTATAACAAGTACACTGATGTTCATGTTTGAAATTGGTCAAATATTGTAGCAGTGTGTACATTCACATGCATTCTATTCAACGAGCAAATAATGTAATTAATATTCCACAAACAATATATATTGAAATGAATCTTAAAAATAAGGAATTATGATTTCTTCAAATCCAGTCATGTATGCTGTAACTGTTGAGAAAGGACTGTAATGAAAACATAGCTGTCTCTCTGAATTAAAAAAATGACATTAAAGAATGGATTGACCTAAAAATCTAAAAATTAACAAAACCCTTCATTACTGTAAAATGGCAGATGAAGAAAATTATAAGCAACATAGGCCTTCCACCAATGATCTATACAAATACTTTACAATCTGCAGGCTGATTATTGTATGATCTAATTGGTGGCTTCTGGTCATTCGTTTTAAGTGAGCTTGTTTTAAACCCAGGCTAAGCATGAATGCAATAAGAGGAGGGAAAACGAATACACAATTATCTGTGAAACAGCCTGCAGGGAGGAGGACAGAGAGACCGAGCTGAAGAAAGTCTTTTCCACTCCAATGAGCTCTCTTGCTTCTTTGCGAGCAAGAGACACCCAAGGGAGAGAAAAAGTGACAGATAGAGGTGGGGTGTGTGGGTGTGGGTGTGTGTGTGTGTGTGTGGGGGGGTAGACTAAGCACACTTGTCTGCTTGTGTCAGTAATCGACACTAATAACCTACAGTGAATGTTGACGATCATCACTGACCACTGTTGATGATCATATGAATATGTGGTGTCTTTGTATTTGTTCCTATTAAACTGTTGGCCACCATTGTGTTGGTGAGGATCACAGTGATTGTGTGCCAGTAATGTTGTTGATCTCACTTCTTAAGCTCGACGTGGCAGTGCAGTCAGTACAAATAAGAAACAGCAATTTTGATATCAAAGCTTATGCTTTTGCTTCCGCCTGATCACATCTAAGCACATAAGCAGCCATCCAGTGTTATTTCTAAGGCTTTATTTTAATCCAATTTTATTTATATAGCGCCAATTCATACCAAAAGTTATCTCATTGCACTTCCTATAGAGCAGATCTAGGCCGTACTCTTTATAATATTATTTACAGAGACCCAACAAATCCCACCATGAGCAAGCATTTGGCGACAGTAGCAAGAAAAAACTTCCTTTAAGAGGCAGAAACCTTGGACAGAACCAGACTCAATGGTGGGCAGCCATACGCCACTGCCGTGTTAGGTTTTGAGAGAGAAAGAGAGAGGTTTAGCGAGAGAAGGGAGGTGGGGGAGAGGGGGGGGTAAGTAATAATGTAATGGTAGTGGTAACATTAATATTAATACATTAATAATAATCAGAATGACAGCTATATGAATAATAATGACAGCATCAGTAACAGAGCCAATAACAACAACTGTAGTAGCAGTTGTTGAGCAGGAACACAGGGGCAGCAGGTGGCCCACAACCACAGATCCAGTCTCTGCAGCTCCGGAGGCAGAAATACCTGCTGAAAGCAACAGAAGGAGATAGACGAGAAAGCACAGAACTACGGGAGAGAGATGTCGAGTTAGGAACATGCAGTAATGGAATAAAAATGCATGCAGATGGAGAGGGAGAGAAGGAGAGAGAAAAGAGGTGCATCATGGGAAGTCTCCCGGCAGTCTAGGCCTATAGCAGCATAACTAAGGGATGGTTCAGGACTCACCCAAGCCAGCCCTAACTATAAGCTTTATCAAAGAAGAAAGTCTTAAGCCTACTCTTAAATGTGGAGATGGTGTCTGCCTCCCGAACCCAAACTGGGACCTGGTTCCACAGGAGAGGAGCTTGATAACTGAAGGCTCTGGCTCCCATTCTACTTTTGGAGAGTCTAGGAACCACAAGTAACCCTGCATTCTGGGAGCGCAGTGTTCTAGTGGGGTAATAAGGTATTATGAGATTGTTTAAGATATGATGGTTCCAGACCATTAAGAGCTTTGTAGATGAGGAGAAGGATTTTAAATTCTATTCTGGATTTCACAGGGAGCCAGTTCAGAGAAGCTAATATTGGAGAAATATGATCTATTTTCCTAGTTCTTGTCAGTACACGTGCCGCAGCATTCTGGATCAACTGGAGAGTCTTAAGGGACTTATTCAGGCAGCCTGATAATAAGGAATTGTGATAGTCAAACCTCAAAGTAACAAATGCATGCACTAGTTTGTCGGCATCATTTGAGACAGGATGTGCCTGATTTTTGCAATGTTGCGTAGGTGAAAAAAGGCAGTCCTTGAAGTTTGTTTCATGTGGGAGTTAAAGGATAAATCCTGATCAAAGATAACTCTGAGGTTCCTTACGGTAGTGCTGGAGGCCAGGGCAATGCCATCTAGAGCAACTATGTCTTTAGATAACGTATCTCGGAGGTGTTTGGGACCAAGTACAATAACTTCAGTTTTTTCCAAGTTTAACATCAGAAAATGGCAGTTCATCCAGGTTTATATGTCCTTAAGGCATGCTTGAAGTTTAGCTAACTGGTTAGTTTCATCTGGCTTGATCGATAGATATAATTGGGTATCATCCGCATAACAATGAAAGTTTATGGAGTGTTTCCTAATAATATTGCCTAAAGGAAGCATATATAAGGTGAATAGAATCGGTCCAAGCACAGAACCTTGTGGAACTCCCTGACTATCTTTGGCGTGCATGTACAAACTGAGATCGATCTGATAGATACGATTTAAACCAGCTTAGTGCGGTTCCTGTAATGCCAATTACATGTTTCAGTCTCTGTAATAGGATGTGATGTCAATGGTGTCGAACGCAGCACTAAGATCTAGCTGCTGTCTCTGTGCTATGATGCACTCTAAATCCTGACTGAAAATCCACAAATAAACTATTGTTATTTAGAAAGTCACACAACTGATTGGCAAATGCTACAGGTGTGACATTGATGATACATTAATACCTTAGACAGGCGGATTGATATGTGAATGGATGTTCCAGTAAAAAATGGAACTACAAAATACCATGCTTCCTTCACAAATGACATGCATGGGCCCCTTGAATCCACAAGCAAAAGCTCTGGTTTGTTGGTTGGTCGGTTTGTGCTCTCATGGCTTCCTGCTCTGCCATTGGTCAGACCTGCTGTAATGCCGTTGAGAGAGTTGTCTGTAAAAATTCAAACAGAAGCAGCATCTTCAGCTGTTCAGAGTGTTTGGAACATACTGAGCATGAGGATGGACATCAGAGAAGAGGATTGTGCTTTATGACTGGTGTGAGAATTTTCTACGGCTGGTTTATTTTTTTCATTTGGTAGAGCAGATCACTGGAAGTCCCCACTGATCCACTCATAGCATAGCAGCAGGGTCTAATAACTGTACTCTTTGGTTTGTCCACATATCAAACCCTTTTCAGAACTAGATCATCAAGGCAATCACCTACTGACCCGATTCCACAAAATCTAGAGATATTCATATTCTCTTTGTATTTTTAGTCCTGCTAAGAATCTTTGTATAACAAGATCATCTGTCACTTTTATGTTGTGGTTTGTCATGAACATTGCAGGCTCAGGGAGACTTTCGGCGTCTATTTGAGAGCTCAACAGTTATCTGTGCATACTGAAAGAACTCTCGTCTCCTCCTCTCCTCTCTCCCCTCCTCTCCTCCCTAGTCTCTATGGCAGACACATGCAGGCCAACCCAGAACCTCCGAAGAAGAGCAATGATAAGAGCAAGAAGATCAGCCGCAAACCACTGGCCGCCAAGAACAAGTGAAGAGACGAGCGAGGACGGAGACGAATGCTTGCTCAGCCAGCCCCACTCACTGCATGTGCCTTTTTCCTTCCATCTTTTTTGTTTCTAAAAAATGTATAACATGGAAATGTATACATTATGTTTCTAAATATGTAGTGTTAAACATTGTATGGCTTTTATTCCACTGTGCCTGAGTCCAGATGGATGTTTGTTTGTTTTTTCAACTCTTCTTATCTGTTTGAGTCTTGGTGCTACTTACTTACAGAGCTTGGACATAGAGGTGACTGTTGGTAACACCTAATAACATAACCACTAGATTAGCGGTCATTTAGCAGCAAAGTTCAGTATTTATTATAATGTCATCCTTAGAGAACAAAAAGACAGTCGCTTTACATGCTCGTGGCCCTGTAACTTCAAATTTTGAGGACATCAGTATGAAGAAGTCCTGCAAGGCGACACTGTTAAACTGCTATGATACCAAAGGCAAACAGCTGTCTCTGGAAAGAACTCTTGCTCACAGATGTTTAGGAGACAACTTTAAAAGAGTTAAGATGGACAGCGTCTTCACTGCTCTGTTGCTGCGCCACTTTGCCATTTAATGATAATCCAGCCTCTGAAAGTATTCCACCCCCTAATGACCAATCCCGGATGTCCACTCGATGCAGCTGTGTCACATTCCGCCCCTCAGCTCCGACACATCTTCGTCTCATCTTTCTAATATAGTTTAGAGTAATATGGAGATATTTTTTATGCTTCACAAGCATATTGAAAACACACTTGCAGCTCATCTAGATGTGGTATCAGATACTTTGTATGTAAAGAAAGCACAGCTGAGAAAAGAGCTGGAAGTGAGATATTCCGGTCACACGCCCAGTGGACTTCAGCACACCAGCTAGAATGGCAGCGTATTGTCTCCAGCAGGCGCAACTGAGCGACTATTTCAAATCTAATTACTACTATTATCACCAAGAGTGAGAAAGCCGGCTCAGTGACGCCTGCCGTTAAGCGTGTTCGCTCCTCTGAGACTCACTTCTGTTGTTCTTGTGTTTGAACCTCGCTGTAACTTCACTTCCACATTCTCTTTAAGTTATTTGTCAAAGCTTTACCAGGAGTCCATCACATTTCAGCCTGTTGCAAAAATGAATGAATACATTTTTTTTAAATCATCATGCTTTTATTACAGGCTCTCTATATTGAACATTTCAAATAAAACATCATCATCATTTTGAACTGTCGAGTGTTGTTCTTATTTTCACTTTGTCGCGCTGAGTACTGTTCCATCAGCTCAGAGACACCAAAGGACAACACTGTGATGCCTGGAAATATGGCTTTTTAATCCCCTATAACACTAGTACAGAAGGGTTCATAAAGGCTAAGAATCACATTTTGAAAAAACATGTCTACATCAAATAGCCAGCTGTTAGTCTCATGAAGAGCAAACTGTGTTCTGGACTAATTGTTGTGTTAAAATACAAATTTTATCCAAATTAACAGCAGATGTGAGACGTCAGCGGCACATGAGAGCTACTGAAGTGTCCGTCCGTTGAATCCACACCGACTCTGACCTCCATTATGGCTGTCCAGCTGTCCTGTCAGGAACACAGACAGCAGCCACACAAACGTCACCAGGCTGACTCTTGTCGGAAATTCAATAGACAAACTAGCGTTCGGCCATTGTAGGCTAACTCGAGTATATAGGAAGAACACTGCAGTCCTCCACCCACTGGAGCTTACGCTTCGATGTTAGGACTGTTTGTATTTGTTTATTATTTGTATCGGGTTATTATGAGAACGTAAACATCAAACACTGATTTTACTAGTCGAGAGTAAAAGTGATATTACGATAAAGAATTAAAAGATGAAATAAAAAGAGCAAAAGAAAAAAGACCTTAAATGAAACGGTTTGTAGTTCCTCTTGCAGCTCATTTTTCTCGGCCTACTATGCGGAGGTACACGTTTATCTATGATCAATTCCAGGTGCATCTTTAATTAAGAAAGCATTGAGAGCAGCACACAGGTGGATAAGATATGTTTTACGTTGCTTAATATGCTTTTTGGAGATGGCATGAGGCTGGTTTTTCCAGTTTAATCAGCAGAGTGGGAATAATATTGAGGAAAGTTGTGCAGATGCAGAGGGCAGAAAGTTTTTGAAAGAAAAGCAGATTCAATATGGTAGCCTTAGTTTAAGACCGCCATCCATCTCAGAGAGAATCTAAAGTAACGGCAGCCTGACTCACCCTCTGTTGCCTTCTGGTAGAAAGGCAAAGTGCAGGCTGAAACGGCACCATGCAATGCTTCATTACGCAAAATGAATATTGGTCAGCTTCGAGAAACTAAAGATGAGTCGGTGACCTCCTACACCCTAAAGCTCAGTCCAACTACAGTCACTGCTCCACTCACACTGCTGGTGTTTTTCTCCTCCGTCCCTTTTGGTGTATGTTGTACCTGTTTTGTTCTCACTTCATCTCAATTCATCTCACACCTTTCCAAGGACACAATGAGTCCCAGGCTAACTAAAGCCCATTGATTTCCACCAGGTGATTTATAGGTGGCGTGTGTGTTAGGGCAGGCTTGATTGTCTAAGGGGGGCTGCACTGTGCCACTTTAATGAGGGTGGTGACACGGGGCAGAGAAGCAAGCGCCCCGCCCACCACAGGAAGAGCCGCTAATATACCGCTGCCGCTTTACTTAATGACCAAAGCATTTATACAGAGCGTGCGCTGCAATAAACATCATATTCAGCGTTCACATCTTATTTTTCTGAAAGGATTTTCCTATTAATTTGTTTTTGGAAGTTATATTTTCAATTTTCAATATTTTCATAATTAATATTTGAAAATGATTACTGCAACATTTTTGAAACAAGATATTTTGTTTTGGAATTGTATTTGAGTTTATTACAACTTAGGTCTTGTCTTACAGTTTTTACATCATTTCTATCAGTTATGATAATTTTGTAATCACCAAGTTAACAGCTGAGATCTAAGAACATGGTGACATCACTCCAACAAAGCCGGACGTCACACGAAACGTCAAGCAGTCTGATGATCAGACAGGTTGTAACAACTACGGTGAGTACGGTAAATCAACGCTGAACCAGGAAGTCAGCAACAACAGAGCCGTTTTGTAATAAAGCAGTTTTATCCTTTAATTCTACAAGTCGAATCGGTTGAGGCCAACAGATAGGAGACACACTGATGCGACAGCTGATAGATTGACTTGCCACGTCTCAAAACCCCTGAACCTTGTGAACAGCTGTTAAAACTATGTGTTCTTAAATGTACTTTGGTGAATAGTCAGGAGAGCTCTAACAAGATTACCAGAACAGTTTCAGTTTCAATGTCAGAGGTCCAATGACAGCAGAGAGAGTGGCGCGTTCACCCAGTTGCATATAAGAAGGATGCATACTGAGTGGAAGAGAGAATCAATTAAGCCAATTAAGAATGCTGTCTGTCCAAACAAATGCCTATGAAGCCTGCAGACCAAAATGAAATGAAAATGGCTGGATAGAAAAGAAATCACAATCACATTATTTTGCTTATTTTAAGACGTACCAATGGACAAAGAGACTTGTGAGTCTAGACTTTATGTCACACACCCCTCCTTTGAGAAAACATGGACATAATAGATTTGATACTGACGTGTCCTTCGACCGTCCACCTTCCTCTGCAGTGTCAGAGGTCAGATGTTTTGACATCTGAGGTCTGACTGCAGACAGATGAGAGCTGGCTTCATTTCCCCGAGTGCTGAGCTCCAGATGGTCCTTCTCAGATCACTACAGTGTGATGGAGTTCAGATCACATTCAGGTGGAAGAAAGCCCCCACCTGCAGATGTGGCATGCTGTTTTGTGAGTCCTTTATAAGCCATCATAATACTCTTCATTAACAAATCATTTGGTTACATTAGTAGATGAAAAAGAAAAGAAAAAATATTTCTAATTACATTAGTTAAAAAAAATTTAATCTACTCAGACACTAAAACCCATGACACCCATGGGCACACCCCATACCTCTCTACCAGTTTGGGAATGTGATTGGCCTGAAGCCACGTGACCATATACATCTATGTGTGGCTGTCCCATTGGCTGAGATATATATGACTGGTTGTCTTTTATATATTTGTAACTTTGTTATTTATTATTTATATTTCATACCCATCTTATTGAAATGTTCTTTGTATTGTGTTGTATGTTGACCCTGATGAAGACTACAAGTCGAAACGCACAATAAAGTTGTTGCTTAGAAGTGATTTGACCTCTTCAGACTTGTTCTCCTTCTCCATGCACCTTGGAAGCAGCTGAGGTTGTGCCAGAAATCCCGACACAGCCACCAACAGGCCATGTACAGTAGATATACAGTAACAACACATTGGGATCATTTTAGAATTGGTTCATGTTATTTTAACAGTCAGACTTTAAACCTCCTCAAAAGAACAGACTTATTAAAACAGATCACTGTTATAAATCCATGCATGGTCTGTGCCCTCACCGTGTCTATCAAAGGAATCCAACTGGCCAGTGGATTCAAACCCAGACTGCTGCTGTTGTGTGACCAAAGTGGTAACCACTGAGCCAGCGTGCCACCCTCATTACAAAGTGCTTATTTGACATTTCCTTTTTAATTTAATGTTTATTTCTTGTATGGACAGTATAGCATGGCCCTATGCTACATCACTGCATGTATAGGCTGAGCTAGTTTGCAACACCCATCCCTACACGGGCCTTTACAAAATAAAACTTTTAGCTTTTCTGTATTTTTCAAAACAGCAGCAGCACTGATATTGTTGTTGCGACCCTTGTCAGTATTGGATTGTTGCTGTTGTCATGGGAAATGAAAGGCTGCACAAGCAGAACAACACTTCTGAACTATGGAACTCAAGTGATTTAGTGTTATACTTCCATAAAGCTGGACTCACAAGAGACAGTTTAAAAAAAGAAAGAAAAGAATGATCAAAATCTGTGCAGCAGAGGCAGAGATGTCCTGAATTGTAGTCTCTAGTATGGGTCAAGCTCCAAAAACACTGGAGCCTACATTTCCCATAATGCAACCAATAGCCTGTTTTCATTAGACCCTACCTGCCTGTTAAATGCCCACATCTCATCAAACTTTACCTCCAGTTTGTAACACACATGCTTTCTAATAATAAAAAGACTGAGGACTGTGTCACTTATCGCCTACATTGTAATTGTGTTAAACAGAAATGTCTTCTAGACAGGAGGAAGGATTACAGCGATGGGGATGTGAGTATTGTATTAAGACAGACTTTAAAGAATGTGAACCTATCCTTTAAATAAACAGTGATATGATAAATATATAAATTAACTAACAAACTGAAATAATTCAACATATTTTTAAATGTGATTTCATCATTCTCGACGTCAGTCACTAATGACATGCTGCACAGGTACCAGGTGTATTACCTGTGCAGCTGTATCACCGACGAATGTCCACAGAACCCCTTATTTATGCAATGCAAATACCACTTAGATTTTTAAATAGTAGAATAGTAATTGTAGTGTTAATATTAATACATTTATAATAATAGGAATGACATCTATAGGAATAATAACGACAGTATTAGTAACAGAGCCAATAACAACAACTGCAGTAACACTTGTCGAGCAGGAACACGGGGGCAGCAGGTAGCCTCTGGCAAGGAAAAACTTCCTTTAAGAGGCAGAAACCTTGGACAGAATCAGACTCAATGGTGGCCCGCCGCTGGTTGCACGATGTAAATTCCACATAGAATTTTAAAATATCCAGATCCAGACTCTGCAGCTCTAGAGGCAGAAATACCTGCTGAAAGCGACAGAAGGAGAGAGGAGAGAAACGAGAAAGCACAGAACTACGGGAGAGAGAAGATGTCAAATTTGTGACATGCAGTAATAGATCCATCCATCCATCCATATACACAGTGGTGTGCAAAAGTGTTTGCCCCCTTCCTGATTTCTTAGTTTTTTGCATGTTTGTCACTCTTAAATGTTTCAGATCATCAAACAAATTTTAATATTAGTCAAAGATAACACAAGTAAACACAAAATGCAGTTTTTAAATGAAGGTTGTTATTATTAAGGGAAAACAAAATCCAAACCTACATGGCCCTGTGTGAAAAAGTGATAAACCTTATAACTGGTTGGGCCACCCTTAACAGCAACAACTACAATCAAGCATTTGTGATAACTTGCAATGAGTCTTTTACAGCATTGTGGAGGAATTTTGGCCCACTCATCTTTGTGGAATTGTTGTAATTCAGCCACATTGGAGGGTTTTCGAGCATGAACTGCCTTTTTAAGGTCATGCCACAGCATCTCAATAGGATTCAGGTCAGGACTTTGACTAGGTCACTCCAAAGTCTTCATTTTGTTCTTCTTCAGCCATTCACAGGTGGACTTGCTTTGTGTGTTTTGGTTGTTCTGCTGCAGAACCCAAGTTCGCTTCAGCTTGAGGTCATGAACAGATGGCCAGACATTCTCCTTCAGGAGTTTTTGGTAGACAGCAGAATTCATGGTTCCATTTATCACAGCAAGTCTTCCAGGTCCTGAAGCAGCAAAACAGCCCCAGACCATCACACTACCACCACCATATTTTACTGTTGGTATGATGTTCTTTTTCGGAAATCCGGTGTTACTTTTACGCCAGATGTAATGGGACACACACCTTCCAAAAAGTTCAACTTTTGTCTCATCAGTCCACAAAGTATTTTCAGTACATTAAGTCTTGGGGATCATCAAGATGTTTTCTGGCAAAAATGAGACGAGCCTTAATGTTGTTTTTGCTCAGCAGTGGTTTTCGTCTTGGAACTCTGCCATGCAGGCCATTTTTGCCCAGTCTCTTTCTTATGGTGGAGTCATGAACACTGACCTTAACTGAGGCAAGTGAGGCCTGCAGTTCTTTGGATGTTGTTGTGGGGTCTTTTGTGACCTCTTGGATGAGTCGTCGCTGCGCTCTTGGGGTAATTTTGGTTGGCCGGCCACTCCTGGGAAGGTTCATCACTGTTCCATGTTTTCGCCATTTGTGGATAATGGCTCTCACTGTGGTTCGCTGGAGTCCCAAAGCTTTGGAAATGGCTTTATAACATTTTCCAGTCTGATAGATCTCAGTTTCTTTCTTTCTCATTTGTTCCTGAATTTCTTTGGATCTCGGCATGATGTCTAGCTTTTGAAGATCTTTTGGTCCACTTCACTTTGTCAGGCAGGTCCTATTTAAGTGACTTCTTGACTGAGAACAGGTGTGGCAGTAATCAGGCCTGGGTGTGGCTAGAGAAATTTAACCACAACCACAATTTAAACCACAGTTAAGTTATGTTTAAACAGGGGGGGGCAATCACTTTTTCACACAGGGCCATGTAGGTTTGGATTTTGTTTTCCCTTAATAATAACAACCTTCATTTAAAAACTGCATTTTGTGTTTACTTGTGTTATCTTTGACTAATATTAATTTTTTTTTGATGATCTGAAACATTTAAGAGTGACAAACGTAAAAAAAAAAAAAAAAGAAATCAGAACGGGGACAAACACTTTTGCACACCACTGTATGTATGCACCCCTGTGTGTGTATGCATGTATTTACTTACGCGTATATACATACATACCATTATACATATTTGTTTTCATCACATTTTTTACCACTTTAATGTTTTGCTATTAAATTTGTTCTTGATCTTTTTAGCACTGCTCCATTTTAATAGTTTATTTTATCGTTTTTACTTTTATTGCCTTGTGAAGCACTTTGAAACATGTTTTCAGAAGTGCTCTATAAATAAAGTTTCTGATTATTATTGTTATTAGAATTATTGTTATTATTCAGTCCCTTGCCTCTAAATAGTAATTCATCATTCACCATGCAGATATTGAGTGAAGTGCCAATGCAATGATCCTTTGCTACCTTCACAGCTCATTTTCAGGGACTCTCGATAAGTGGACGTTTGGAGGCCTAATGAAGCCAGAGAAGACGAGGTTAGTTTGATTTTAGTCGCATCAATACACCGTCCCTGCCTCTGTGTTCTCCTGATCCACAAGACAAATGACTTTTCATAGGCGTAGATTTGGGTATGGACGGTAGGGACATGTCCTTACCAATGTCAAGGCACTGCTGAATTGTCCATGCCAATATTTTTACTGATCTCACAGTGTTACTGGTAAGACCTATGCAGAGTTGCCAGGTTTGTGTGCTTTCTGTAAAAAGTGGCCTATTTTAATGAAGAGTGAAAGCGTGAAGTATGGGGGATACCTGACCTGATGGTCTGGTAAGCCGCTGTACTGCACATTGTCGGCCAGCTGTGGCTCTGTCAGAAGTAGAGTCTGAACAGAGATGATCACAAACACTTATCATTTTTGACATGAATGTGTAGGATGAACATTTGTCGAACTAACGCATAACCACCCCTAACCCTTTTTCACCAGTGGATCAGCAGCTGAGTTGTTATTGTATAGGCCATTATTTTATGGACATTATAGTGTAAATAACCCACAGCTGAATGTCAGACATCATTTTATCAGGAGAATCCTGATAGCCACAGCCTGAGCAGCACAGACACACAGACAGGTGAGCTGCAGGTGAGCGCTGATCAGTGGTGGAAGAAGTACTCAAAACCTTTACTGTTAATATTTAAACTAATATAAATTATCATTCATTTATATTATTATATAAATAAATGTACATAATTAAAATAAATAGTAAAATATCAGTTTAAAATTTGAGAAACATTCATCTAAACCACGTCCTGTTTTAGCCTAGTGATATAAGCAAATACATATTGAATGAAGTAAAGGGTGTGTTGGGATTTACAATGGTTAAGGGGGGGGGGGCACCCACTTGTGTAGGCGCGATCAATTAATTATGGCTATCAGAATTATCAAAGATAATCATAAGTACCTTTAATGAATAAAGTCCTCGGGGGCACCACTCTTCTTAAAGAAGAGAAATGATAGCCAAGTAATTGATTGAGTCTCATAAAATACACTGAACTATCAATTTGGAACTCAGATTAATAATTAAATTAATAACTATAACCAGAATTACCACCAATAGCTAGTAGGTTGAAGGATTTGGAGTTCAACATAGAAGAGGTTGGCAAATTACTCACTCTTGTGAACGTGTATGTGTGTGGTCTGTTTAGGATAACGGTGCCGAGTTAAAAGGAGTTAGTTAGCATGCAAAGACTCTGTCTGTGTGGAGCATAACATAACTAACATTAACTTAGCATGTGGCTACCAAATGAACCTAACAGATAAACACGTCACAACAACACAACCTCAGAAAAACACATCAGTACATCATTAACTAAACAGTCCTGTGCTTAGCTAAGTACACTGTTACTCTAAGCTATGCTGTAATGTTACCCGTCCATGGGAGGTTAAGAGAGGTGTCTTTGGTACGGCTGTTAACTGGCGGTCAGTCTGTTGTAGAGGAGCCAAGCTGGGAAGAATTGTGGTTCCGCAGTGGAAGCGTCTGCAGTCTCCGCTTGGAGAGGTCGGAGGAAACTGGTTGCTCCGCCTGTGGTTGTCCTTACAGAGTTAACGGCTCGGCGTTAACTTGCTTCGTGCTCCTGTTAGCATGTGAGGTTAGCTGGCAGACTTCCCATGATGCACCTCTTTCCTCTCTCCTCCTCTCCCTCTGTATGCATTTTTATTCCATTACTGCATGTTACTAACTCAACATCTTCTCTCTTGTTCTGTGTTTTCTCGTTTCTCTCATCTCTCCTTCTGTCGCTTTCAACAGGTATTTCTGCCTCCGGAGCTGCAGAGTCTGGATCTGTGGTTGTGGGCCACCTGCTGCCCCCCGTGTTCCTGCTCGACAACTGCTACTACAGTTGTTGTTATTGGCTCTGTTACTAATACTGTCATTATTATTATTACTGTTATTATTTTATTAATATTAATATTTCCACTACCATTACATTATTATTTTAAAATTCTATGTGGAATTTACATCGTGCAATTATATGCCACCATTGAGTCTGATTCTGTCCAAGGTTTCTGCCTCTTAAAGGAAGTTTTTCCTTGCCACTGTCGCCAAATGCTTGCTCATGGTGGGATTTGTTGGGTCTCTGTAAATATTATAAAGAGTCAGGTCTAGACCTGCTCTATAGGAATAGTGCAGTGAGATAACTGTTATGAATTGGCACTATATAAAAATAATAAAATTGAATTAAAAACAGCACATATTTTTTAAACAGAGGTCCGATCATTCTCCAAACAACAAATACCTTGAAAAATATGATAAGGATTATATGATTCGATCAAATGCTATCTAACTCCATCCCGATACAGTGTTTAGGTAACCTGCCCTGTTTCTATTGGAGGACAGAGCATCAGGATCCTCTCTGTTATCCCCCCCCTATCTCTCTCTCTCTCTCCTGCTGTGTATCTGCGCTTTTCACTCTTTGAGCGCTCCACAGAGGCAGACGGTCTAACTGATCCTGATCCACCTTAAGAGATCAGCTGCTGTACAAATACTTTGGTTCAGGACCTGTGGATGAAAAAGGGGCCAGACCCCATGTCTGGATTTGAGAGTCTCTCAGAGATGCTGAATCCAGTGCTTTTGGAAATCACGCAGCAGTAAAGGGCTGAACTTTGAGAGACTTGAATAAGCAGCGCATCAGCAGAAAAAGTGTGGAGAGGAGAGGGAAGGGGACGCCGAGGGGAGGGGGGTTCTGCTTTCAAAAGTTCATTAACATTACCAACAAAGTGTAGCTCCGCTACATTTTTTCCTTTAAAGGGTTCCCTCTCCAGCCAGCAAAATTCCGCCCAAAAGCAGACAACAGGATCGTCCTGCGCTGACGCGGCTGGTCGGCAGGAAGCGGCTGGTGGCGGCGGGGGTCCTGGGGGTCGTTATGGTTCTGGTTTTGGTCATCCTCATCCCGGTTCTGGTCAACTCAGCGGGGACGGCGGCGCACTACGAGATGCTCGGTACCTGTAGGATGGTGTGCGACCCGTACGGCACCAAATCTCCGACCAGCACCGCCACGGCGGGCACGGTCCGAGACAACAGCCTCGTGCAGTCTTTACCCACTTTTATCCAAGGTCCGAAGGGGGAACCAGGTCGTCCAGGTAAGGCAGGTCCGAGAGGACCTCCCGGTGAGCCGGGACCGCCCGGTCCGGCGGGGCCACCTGGAGAAAAAGGTGAACCGGGCAGACCTGGTTTACCAGGACCTCCGGGACCCAGCGCAGCTGCCGGTGCAATAAGCGCGGCCACCTACAGCACCGTGCCCAAGATTGCCTTTTACGCAGGGCTGAAAAAGCAACACGAGGGCTACGAGCTGCTCAAGTTCGACGACGTGGTGACCAACCTGGGAAACCACTACGATCCGACCAGCGGGAAGTTCACGTGCTCCATCCCCGGGATTTACTTCTTCACCTACCACGTCCTGATGCGCGGAGGGGACGGCACGAGCATGTGGGCTGATCTGTGCAAAAACAACCAGGTAACACAGTGTGCATGTAGGAGAGCATTAGCAGACACGCGGTGTCCACGGTCAGCTGAGCTCATGTCAGAGTGAAGCCATGCAGCAGCAGCTGTATTGTTACTGCAGTAAGAAAAGAGCATCCCTCAGCAGGGTGGGCAGCATGTGGAAGTCTGAGCTCCAGAAAACGAACAGGGGGCAGAGGAGCAGAGCCTGGTCAGGGACCACAGCTGGGGGGCTTAATGGGTCAGAGGTCACTGCTTTGTGGCTGAGCAAAGTTCCCCTGAGCTGTCTGTAAACCTTCAAGCTGAACCCCAGCAGCCTGTGGGCTTTTGCACGTCTGATATATGAGCTTCATTTAATCTGGTTTCTCTGTAGCTATTTTCAAATTTCATTTGATCAGAACAGGAGTGGGAATTCCTCTGTGATCTCAACAGGTTTAAATGAATATTTCTTAATATCTCTTTCTCACCCAATAATCACGGTGACCATATTTTTAGGTAAAATAGCAATATCACAATCTAAAAGTATTCAAAACTGTAAGCCAGAGTAAAGAGGTCTTCATGTGCTTAAGCATATCAAAGAGTTCTAATTTTAAGAGTAGTAGGCCTACATTACTTGTGCAGTTAATGCATTATATTGATGCATAATGCCATTTTAGCTGCCTCATATACTGTCTGCAGAAAGGAGTCATATTTGATGATTGCAGCAAAATAAGTGGATACATAAATAAATGAATATGTACATAAATATACGTTATGTAAAGTCACGTTGCGTTAAACACCTCACGTTGCTGGAGCGTATATGTAATATGTAATCTTAATGTCTGAAAATAACATTCTGTTCTTGTTATGTAAATGTAATAAGGGACAATGTGTGGTCAGCTTTTGAAACTCTACACGACGTGTGGGAAATGTTTCCAGAACCTTCCTGCAGTGTGTTACAGGACAGTCAGCAAATATAAAGTAGCGCTTTCTTTTCCAATGTAGTGCAAAAACCTTAAGAGTACAGTAAGACTACTTTTGCTAATAATAGCACTATTCATCCTAAAGCCCGAGGACCTGCAGAGACCATCACAGCGTCCTGCTGTCTGAGTCTCTGCAGTGATCAGGCTGTCAGCAGCAGATCTAATCCGCGGGTCAAACCAGTGTTGCAGCGTCGCTCCAGCGAGCACATCCCTGCTGCCTGTCAGCCGGGCCGCCCCGACGCTGCCGCCCCGACGCAGCACACGGCTCTGGGATTAAAGCAGCAGAGCTGCACGCTGAGACAGATCAGATGCTGTTTCAATTAGGACGACTGCTGCTGAGACTCTTAAACACGTTTCTGTGGAAATGATCAACACGTGCTGAGACTGCCCATTGCCTTGATCCATATTAAAATCACTAGTAAAATGTGACTTCACGTAATTTCATTGAAACAAGTCTCCATCTTACCAAATCATTTGATTGTTCTCATATAAAAAAGGAGAAAGCATATTTTTTCACTTTTTTTAAGAAACGCACAACTTGGAGCCCCAGAATGCTGCATTCACATGCAGATGTGTGCAGTGCAAACACTGACAAAGACTTTCTCTGTCCTTAACAACATCTGGAGACATCTGCCAATCAATTCACTGCATACGGAAATTTCACTTCATGTCGTAGTGGTTTTTAATTTGAGGCTATTTTATGAAGGTGTTTTAGTTTCCATGTAAGTATCATAATAATGATAACGAAAATGATAATAATATGAAAACTGCTATCAGATCAGTTTGAAAAGGGAATCCTGAGATCATGGTCCAAAAACTCCACTATTCAAACGAATTTATCCTCAAAATCTGAAAATGGACCATTCTGGTGAGTCATTCTGTAGTGACCTAGAATTTCTGACAAACTCACCAAGATAGCGGTGAAGCTGAGCCTTTCATTTTCCGAGATTCTGGAAATATACGTGTGGAGGCGATCTTTGGCCGTCCTCTGTACACAGGCTCCATCGAGCTTCTCCAAAACAGCTGGATGTCATCTGATAATCCTGGTCCGTTTTTCACCAACAAATAAAGAAAAATACAGTGAAGATGAATCGCGTCCTCATTGAGGTCTGTGGACTGATGCGGAGGTTGAACTTTATGTGAAATCATAAAAGTCAGACGCAGCTTTTAGCTTGTTCTCCTGAAATTCAAGTAGAGAATGCAAATGTGTTTTCTGCGTGAAACGTGACGGAAACGTTCACGAACAGATTACAGAGAGATCAAACTAGAAAGTGGAGGATGAAAGTGTGTGAAGACGCACGCATGCTACTCATCTGACGTTAACCTGGTTGAGTCAACGAGCTGTCACATGCGAGTGTTGTCTTGCACTGGACAGATTATTGCCTCCATTAAGTAATATCATAATAATGTGAATTTCTCTCAGTCCTCATTCCCAATGGGAACAAACAGATACAGGAAGAGTCGGGGCCGTCTGCTCACACACTGTGGAAGGGGCTTTTTCTAACTTTAAAGGAAAAAACTGGGGAAGAACTGTGCATAATAAAAGGTTTCAGAATGCCACGGTGACGCTGCAGCAGGGGAATTCAAACTAATTCTACTGTGCAAGTGCTGTGCTTGAGTACAGTACTGAGGTACTGCGCGTTCCTCGAGTATTTCCTTTTCTTTCTTCCGCTCTACTACATATCTGAGTCTTAGCTCCTCTGAATATTTTTGACTGCTATACTTTACTCGCTTTGTAGATTCAAATTTTACATAAAAACAACTGATTGCCTCGACCAGCTACAATATTAAAATGCTGCTTACATGTTTGTGCATCGGTAATAATATTCCAATAATATAATATATAATAATATAACTCTGCCAGGGGCAATTCTGCTTCATAATAAGTACTTTTGATAATTGTACATTTTGCTGATAGTATTTTTACTTAAGTAAGTTGTAATCGAGTAGTATTGGTACTTTTACTTAAGTAAATTATCTGAATACTTCTTCCACCACTACATTACTACAAAAACTGTAAAACCCAAGATCATAATTAAGCAGAAGATAATAGTTCCATACTTTCTGATATATGGAAAAAGCTTTATACAATATTCATACCAAAATATTCATACAACCACAGGACTGCAATGGCCTACAGTCAGACCAAAGTACAATAAGACTAAAAAATGGAAGAATATAAGTGCTTGCTCATGGTGGATTGGTTGGGTCTCTGTAAATAATATTCTAAAGGGTTTGGTCTAGACCTGCTCCACAGGAAGTGCAATGAGATCACTTCTGGTATGAATTGGCGCTGTATAAATAAATAAATTGAATTGAAATGTGTTCCAAAGATTCCTTCAATTCCAAACAAGAACTTGTAACCTTAAAAAAGAGAGGGATGAACAACAAGGGCCGTTTGTTAGGCGTAGGTGAGCTGGGCTGGGGCCCCACCAGCTGCTGGGCCGCCAAAGAGAAGGAAGAAATCTTTCTCAATCAATTTCAGACGCCAAATCTTCTTTCAAAAGTCCATCACACTAAGGTCCAATGTGTCCATTACTTACCTATTGAATAAAGCCACTGCTCACACCTGATGCTGAGAAGACTACAGGCGGATTAGGGACTTTCTGTTGGGGGCTGACACATCATTAACCTGCATGTATGAATAACCAGGGTATTCATGTTCGGCACAAACATCATAATATGGTCCTCAGGAGAAGAGGTAATATGTGTGCAGGTGCGTCCTCTACTCCAGTCACGTAGCTGTCGGAAAGTCAGCAGGTTAAACAAATGATAGCCTGTAATGACAGAGAACAACCTACAGCCGGAATTTAAAGCAAAGCAACGGACCAATCTAGGCATTTTGATTAGGTACTGATGTTTGCTCTTGGAGTAACAGCTGTCAGAAACGCCACACTGTGCTCCATCATAACACTTGGCATGCAGCGTTCTGAGTGAGTGAACCACTGAGCCACAAAATATGGAAAAACAGCGGTCAGTTAGTTAAATGACAGCGAGCAGCGGAGCGATTGTTTTGTGTCTATTTCAGTGACATTTAGCAGGTGAACCACACCTCAGCGCTGCTGTTTGTAGAAAACCTCCGTATTTCGAATGCTGAAGTTAACGAGTATCTGTCTAAATCGTATGCAGACCTTCCTGCAACAGATCCGCATCGACATCCTCTATGTATGGATATTCTCGAAAATATTATAGCAAACAATATTTTCCTAAAGCAGAGCTATTCAGCTGTAGAACACATCTGATCTGCTTCATTAATTGCGATGCAGGCCTCAAGTGTGCACTGTAAGTTGTAGAATGAAGGGAAATGGAATAGATGTTGGGTCATAAAACGTGCTGAGGACATCCCTAAGTGAAAGTGTCACACTGATAACACCTGCAGCTCAGTACAGTAATGACAGACACTGTCTGGGATGTGGAGGCATCAGATACACCCCCGCACAGGTGATCAGTAACCTGGATAATGTTTGCATCATACAGAGATGGGAACCAGCCGGCTATGTTCCAGATCATATCCTGAACATGTCCCGATTCAAACCAGGACGAGACGGAAAAGGGACTGGTGTTCATGTGAAGGTGCTTATTGACAGATGATGACACAGAACCGGAAGTTGAATTTAAAATAATCAGATATTATAAAATGATTCTAGTTGTCCTAAAATACTGTGAGGAAAGCATGAGTCCCTCAGGGGCCCCAACATGTCCAGACACAGCCCTGAGAACAACACTAACATTATTATTCTAAAATCGATACTAATACAAAACAATAAGTATAAAGCACATTGTCTTCCTGGTTTTAGGAAGCTGCATATTCTGTGTTCATGAACATGAAGTGCAGCCCCTGAGAACTTTGATCTTTTCATAGCCAAATAAGTGAATATTATTATTGATCCAGCTTATTCAACACTCTTATTCTAGTGAAATTTCATTTTCACTACATAATATAGGTTACTGTGCTAACTTACCCAAGACACTTACCCAAGAGCAGGATGACACCATTTGTCAGGGCCTGCTAAAACTATTACACAAATTCACATGACTCCTTAACAATGAGCCACCATAGTTAAGGTTTGGTAAGATTTGGGGAACTTAACCTACTTAGTTAAGGTTAGGGAACAATTGTGGTCATGGTTAAAAGAAACCACCAGTGACTGTTGGTACTGCAGGAGATAGGATGTAAACAGTTGTCTTCTGTGTCAGAGACGCTTTGTTGAACCAACTATCCTCCCTGACCTCCTGCCTATTGCAGTGTAACACAAAGCTACTATCTGTATCTGTTCATGTTACAAAAATGATCTGCATTCTTATTTGTATTCAGATTCATACAGGAAGTGGGTGGACACCAGAAGTTAGAAATCCTCCCTGACAGGAGCTCTTGACTAACATACCCAGGCTGTTCTCATTCCCAGGCTTCAAACCGACGTTTTGTCACGCTATAAGACATTGTGAGCATCAGTCCCATTGGAGAACCGAGGAAGTATTTTCCTCACTGTCAATTCCCATGTTAAGGTTTTTTTCAATGATATCCTCAACATTTCTCCAAACTAGTGTTCTTGATGATTCAACAATACGATTAATGTTACGGCTGTCAGTTTAGATGATGTCTCCTGATTCTAAACCAACTAAAGTTTTTTTGTCCTATTCTTTTCCATTGCCATGCATCCACATCACATGACTGCCAAGTTTCCTTTGTGAAACCCAAAATGGTGGACATTTATTTGGACAGTATTTTAAGAAGTTTCTGCATTAAAATGCGTTTTGATAACATTTCTAGCGAGAATTGTGCATTTTATTCTCATAATCTTTGTTGAGTGAATGTATATGATCCTTAGTTTTGTAAGTTATTACGAAGATTCTCTCAGATCGTTGCTATGGTGGTTGCCATGGATGCTGCTACGCGCACGTAATGAGGCGGGTGGGCTTAGCACACTCGACTCCTGTTTTGGGCTGTCTGCTGTCAGTGGGCTCCATTCCATTTCAAATCTCTGCCGGTCGGCCGTAACCTGAATCCAAACGCCGCTATCTCTGTTAAGAAAAGCCGTTTGATAGCCTGTGATTGTAAAACGTGAAGTTGTTGTCATTTAATTTTACATTTCTGAGAACATTTGGCTGAGGATATTAAACTGGACTTCACCTTTCACATCCCTCATTTAATCCCTGCACTTGTCACGTTCATATATATCATCAAACTGGACTTGATATTGTGCATTGCATTCAACCTTCACTGTTACATAATGTAATTATTTATGCACGTCACATTTAATTTTTGCTCTTGTCACCTTCACATATTTCATACACTTCATTTCTTTGTTCACAGCACTGTCCATATTTTCGTTTGTACAGTCAATATTTCATTTCAAGTTTTATATCCCATTTCAAAACTATTACTATCCCATTCTGTAAATAGATTTTAAAATGTCAATTTAATTTTGATATTACTTTGTTTATTTAATTATTATTATTATTAGCTTATTTTATTCCTCTGTGTTGCGTTTTTTTGGGAGCAAATGCCAAGACACATTCTTTGTTTGCTTGCATTAGCTAATAAAACAGATTCTGATTGAATGGGCTATTTCATGCTGACATAAAATCTCTATGTAAAAATGCTTATGTGGCACACTATGTGTGGCTGATTATGACTGTAATTTCATTGTACATTAAGTACTTTATTTAGTCATTTAAACATTTTCCTCATGCAGCGGTAACGAAGGATCATGGGTAATGTAGCCTAGCCTTCAGCTATCCAAAACCGACAGAAAAACCTTTATTTCTCAGAGTCGAAAGAGAAATAATCTAAACTGACAGCCGTAACATTAATCATATTTTTTAATTATCAAGAACACGTTGGTGTTTTAGTTTGGAGAAAAGAAAATCATTGAAAGAAAACCTTAACATGGGAATTGACAGTGAGGAAAATACTTCCTCGGATGTCCAATGGGACTGATGCTCACAGCGTCTTATAGCGCCGCGGTCAGGTTAATATTGAAGTGAATGGACGGCCGGAGCAGTTCCTCTGAGCGTCTAATGTTTTACATTGGAGTTAATTGAAAGCCCGGTGCGTCTCATACAGACGATAAAGGGTACCCATGTGTGTCTGAATGAGACGCCAAGGGGCGTGACAAAACGTTGGTATTTGACGACCTGGGAATGGGAACGGGCTGCCATACCCCAGTTAGTCATCTCTCTGTATAAATGATGCATCAGTGTGTGAAGCAGTACAAACAGTGGGCTTATTTATAAATGTAATGCACACATTGGACATCACACCCTCCTCTTCTCAGAAGCCTCTCCAGCTGGTCGTGCCCTACATCACCTGTACCTTAAAATCTGCCTTGTCTGTGGAAGTGTATCTGAATGATTACATTGCAAGCTGTAGATTACAGTTTAGTGCACAATAACTACAATAACAAGTCAAAATGCACATGAACGAAACAAGGAGTGGACACAGAGGTCTGATGAAATGGAAGACAGGAGCTCAGGTGAAATGCTGATGGAGACACAAAGGCACACGCAGTCTGTGTCATTTCATCAGGCAGTGGTTCTGATGTGGCCTTTGCTTCTGTTTGGAAATTTCTTGCCTCCAAACAATTTTTGGAGGCACCCACCGAGGTGGGTTTAGTGTTGTGTTTAGCAGGCGGGACAGTGCAATTTTAGCACCTGTTAAGGCATGAAATTTGTGCGTAGCCAAAAACATATACAACACCCTTAATCAAGAAAAAAAAATCCAGATAAAAAATATTTAATACAGAAAAAATGGGAAAACATCAGGAAGAGCAACATAGGAGAGAATGCAATGCATTGCAATAGGTGCTTCATGTTCAGAAGAGAACAATATAGTAGAAACACATCGTAAGGATTACATTATATACCACATAACTACAAAGTAGCAGCACTACCAAGTACTAGAATAAAGGAATTACAATACACAACTAAAAAGCAGAATTACTTTTTACCAGAGAGAACCTCATGTAAAGCATTACAGTGTTTTGGACAACGACTTTATTTATTAAGTCAAAGATTTTCAAAAGTAAAACTGTTTGGAGTGAAGACTTCAATTGTCACAAAGAGCTGGTCAGACCTTTACCATCCTGTACCAGAGACATGGAAAGAGGATGGACTACACGAGCATATCACTCACACAGAGGGAGACGACACATACTGTGAAACTGCTCTTCATTGTAGTCAACACATGAAAAAGGGCGTTTAACAACAATTTCATGTATGTTGAGTTTTGCCTTTTTCTTCTACAGATTTAAATTTCCATCAAAATGCAACTGTAACAGCTTAGATGAATGAAAGATTCTTACCAATAATGTGTTGCAAATGTCACTGAGCTTAATCTGGGGTTTTGCAGAATCGTCAATACTAATGTCCTCAACTGCTTGCAGAATGCCGGATCCTTTCCTTTCAGTTGAATAAATACCTGTAGTTATCATACAGCAGCAGGAATGACACGTGCTCCCTCTACAGTCTCCAATTTAAGAGAGGCACAACACATAGTGATTTTTGTAAATCTTCCTACCCAGGACCAGAATCTAATGGACCATGTGCGCCTTTTGGTCTGGAACTCAAAGCTCTCAGGACATTTTTATGTTAAATGTCTAAAAAGTCCAAAAAACATTTCCTCAGGATGATCACATTTTCTCTCTTGTGAAAGGGGAGTTTTCATTTTTTAATTCAATTCAATTTTATTTATATAGCGCCAATTCATAAAAGTTATCTTTTAAGAAGAACACACCTCTGTAACAACCAAATAAGTCAACACACAGTAATAATGGATATGTCACTTAAAATTGTAAAATAAACTACTGTTCAACTCATTGCCACTGACAGCATATTTGTATATTTACATTATAATGCTTCAACAACACCGTAGCCTCTGTCCTCTGATCCATTTAAGGGGATGAGTGGAGCTCAAGTGATTGGCTATTACTGAAATGTATTCCAATTTTGCCACTCCACCTCAGACTTAGCTTTGGGAATCCTCCGTCTCAGGATAAAATGGAAAGTTGCGACACACTACCACTTTCTAAATGATCCACTAGACAGGCATATTGAAGGAGCCTGATCTAATGATTGTCCTGCTTTAACAAGCTAATAAAGCTATGTTTTGGCACACTTAGGGAGTCACAATGCCCAACAACAGTGAATTGCGCAGTGGAAGGCGCAGCTCAAAGTTCTTTGAAAAATTTGAATGAAAAGAAGTATGTGTGCATTTCTGATGTTGTTCAGATCACTGCGGCCCTAGGTAAGGTATGTTAGAGAAGGCCGGCAGCCGAGAATTTTTGATGATGTAGTCAGGGGTTCCCTGCCTGGAAACGGCAGAGGCGACTCCAATGCAGAAGGAATGCCCTGAGTGTAGCTAAGGGGGGTATTCCAGATCTGGATAGGATTTGGCGCAGGTGGATGCGAAACCAGAAGCATGTGGCCACTTTGCATGTCTCTGCTGCAAACAGAGGGTCTAAGGGGGGAAAACTTGACTGGCTAGTCTTGAGTTTATGTAGTCAAGTGTACGTTTGTGTTGACTTTAGTACAAGTTGAAAGAGGTAGATGGATTGAGGTAGACCAGATGTCTCTTAATGTGCTCTGATTTGAATAGAGCCCCAAAAAGAAACTTCGAAAGGAAAGGAGTAAGTGGGTGTTTCTGATGTCGTTCAGATAATTGTGGATGTAGGTAAGGTGCTCTGGAGAAGGCCAGTGGCCAAGAATTTTGATGATGTGGTCATGGATTCCCTGCCTGGAGACTTGGTATGAGTCGAAAGAGGTAGATGGGTTGAAGAAGACCAAACTGGTTGGTCTTGCTGAATTTGAGGTGATGGATTAGAGTGTTGGAAGAATGGATGGAAATGTCAGACATAGTTGGGTGTAGGGATGGATGTAGTTGAGGGTAGAAGCGATGAACTGAGCTGCGCGGAAAGCCAAAGAATGCCAGTGGGAATCTAAGACTTTGTGTAAGGAGACAGGTAGCCTGTGCGAAGAGTTCTGATGCAGCGGGTAAGGGGGTCTGAAGTGAGGAGGCAAACGTTTTGGCGTAGAAGGTGGTAGAGTCTTACGGAGGCTGTGCTGGTGTAGTGAGAACAGCAGGGGGGTGAATGTCCCCCCACATTCACCAACACACACAGCCGCATAGTCTGCTTGGATCTCTGGACCCAACTGACCTCTTCCTCTCTCAAGCAGTAAAGGTGCCATGATACTTGCCGGACAAGACCAGAGCTTTCTACCCCCAGAGGGGTAGACAATAAACTGACTCTCTGGATTGGAATAAAATAAAGTGGGAGAGACTAAAAATATCTTTTCCTCCCTTATCTGTCTCACACATACACATTCTTTCTTCTCTCCCACTCCTTGATGTGGTCTGAGATAAGGTTTACCAGACACCTATCATAAAAGTGGGAAGTACATTCCTAAGTGATATTCTTGCTTTGTAACCCAAGCGTGAATTAATGTGAATTAGCTATATAACCAATCAGTAATCTAGCTAACATGAATCAGCACGTTTCCTTGATGTGTAACCCAACTTTCATTTTTGTAGGACATGAAATGAGCAAGTTATGAATTTAGGGAATTAACCTCTTGTTTACCAGGTGACAGCATTGCCACCAACTGACCAACAGACATAAGTCTCCCATCATAAATCTGTATAATATTGTAGCTATTAGATTAGATTAAGCAAACTGTATTGGTTAACCTTATACCACTTATTAGTAGTGTTAAAAATGTTTGTTAAAGTTAATGAAAAATCTCAGATAACTGGTTGAATGATCTGCTGAAATAGTTGAATAATTTTTCTCTGAATGTTTCATAACCACTATGCTATTTTTAAGTCTCAAATGATGATTGTATGGGCATAGTGATGTTTGAGTATGTGACATTTTGCATGTAAAACTTAAATTAAATTCACTAGTCAGAACAACATGAGCTGTGTTAAAAGTTTCAAACAAGGGAATACGAATTTTCGGCGCGAAAGCCGTCCTCCACACCAGAAAGTCGTTCTCCTTTGGATGAATAAAACCACTTTCACACATTTCACATCTGAGCTCAATGGTTGTTTTATTTTACCTTTTATTTTCTTAAGACGTACTTCTTTAAGTTTTCTTTTCCTCACCTAAAGTCTGTTCACAATTTAACCTTTTTCCCAGCAAGTCTTGAATGCCTCAGTATTAAACTGAAGAGTTGTTTCTTTTGACTTTTATCTTTTTGTAACTTTACCACTAAGCCTCACGATTTTTGCAACGTTATATTCATTTTAAAGTTACTCAAGCCTAGCTGAAGAAGTTAGTGTAGCCAGAAATATATTATACAAGCCACGACATCAGAGACTCTACAGAAGTCGATGGAAGTCAGCCAACTTTGAAAGCAAAGCCTTTCTGAAAGAAGCCTGGACAACGTCTGTGTTCTAGCACAGCAAAGGTTAGAACCAGAGAAACTTCGGATCATGCATCTCCCAGAGAACTGTGCCAGCAGCGACTTGGCCTGGACCTTCGCCGTCGGCCCTGAAAGGAGACCACCAGACAGCCAGGAGACCTCATCAGCTCGGTGACCGAATTACTGAGTCACCTGGGAGTGGCCTCCGGTAAACGTGCCGGCACCTTCTTCTGCAAAGTGGATTCACCCTACACACATCATGTTGGAAAGCTGGTGGAAACACCTCATCTTTGCCAGCACTTCAAAACAGTATGCCAAATTGCGGTTTTGCTGTAATAAAAAGTTGATGTTGGCTAAAATATATTAATTCCTATTAATTCCTAGTCTTTTCAAAATCAGATCACATACCTCACTTCACTATTGCCAATAAGCTCAGGTTTATTTCATCACTCAGTATATGCTATTTCATCTGTTGTTTGTTATTTTCTTTGTCATATAGCTATAAATAAATGTCCTCATTTAATCAGTAAGAAGTTATCTTTTCTTTGAAGCAGAGGACATGGTCAATCTTTCAACATAATTCAATCCTTTTTAGAGACTGATCAATTTAGTGATCGAATTTAATGAATCCGGTTTTTGTTTTTCCCGGTTTATTTACGAACACTTGATTAAAGTAGTTGATTCTCCTACACTGATGTGAGTAGGACAGGCCAGAATGCGGTGCCCCTGAGGAAACCACCATACAGGATCAGCACAGTGTCCAAAAAGAATTAAGGAAGTAAAAATGAATAAGATCAGAGCAGAAAAGGGATCGTCATACGCTGAAGCTGCTAAGAGAACGGTGAAATGGCGGCACTGCAAAAGGAAAAGAAGCAGAAAGAAATGGAGATGATCAGAGCATCAGTATGGACAAGAAACGATTTCTGGCATTTATTGCCGCTGAAATAAAGGGGAAGTCGGAAAGGATTAAGATGGTGCTGGACGCTGCAAGAAGGTTCCTGAATGTTGTGGACACATCTGGAGAGGATCTGGATGTTACACTGAGGGAAGGAGAAGCACCAACCCAGACAATTGGGTCTGGGTTATAGAATGGGAGCACTTTGGGTGGACACTGTAAATAGTTTACACTGTGAAGCTGTTACAATCCAGCAGTTGGCGGTAATGCACATTTATGGATGCCAACCGCCATAAAACTCAACAGAAGAAGAAGAGGAAGAAGAAGAAGAAGAAGAAGAAGAAGAAGAAGAAGAAGAAGAGAACCCGGAAGCGAGTGGCCGGCTGGAGCGGTGGTGGTAGTGGCTGTGTAGCGCTGGAATAGCCTAACTTGAGGGGCTGAGAACCAGCTCGCAGTCCATAGTGAGTTAAGCGAAAAGCCAAAATGAACAGTTGTGAAAACTGAGTCAAAGGGAAGTGAACGGATAGGATGTGCTTAAATATTTGTGCACAGAAATGGGATGTGTTCAAGGTGTGGTCTTTGTTCGAATCAAGTTATAAAACTTCATTTATATATTACTAATTTCTTTTGCTAATTGGGTTTTAGAGGAAACACAATTGCTGCCTGCATTATGTTCCTGGCAAAATGTTTTTCTGGTGTAGGAAGTGCTACATATATGTACCGCACCGTACCTATACCGCACCGCACCGTGCAAAGAGCAGGACTGAGTCCCCTGTACGGTTAGGTTTAGGCAACAAAAGCGTTGGTTAAGGTTAGGAAAAGATGGTGGCTAATATCTGTATTGATCACCTCCAGCACCACCATCATGCCAAAATTCCCGTATTTCTTGTACACAAGAAATATCAAAATCTAATGGGCAGATTGGGAGACATTTACTGAGCCCATTTAAGCTCCTCAGAGGATAAACCTTTTCCATTTTGGATAGTATGTGGTCTTTCAAGGTACAAGGTAGATTTATTTATCATTTTACAACACAGGGTTGTATAACAAGATTTGAATTGTAAAATTCCCTTTCTGCTACTTACAAAAACAAATGTTATGACACATTCTGGACACAACTGTCAGTATGTTGATCACCTTGAACACTACGCAGAGTACTCGTGGATCTGTTCAGTCACATGCTGTCAATAAAGCTTTTTGCTTAGCTTGTCTCTCAGCCTATGTAGTTACATGCATACATCTGACAGATAGCTGAATGAATGAAAACAGGGATATAAAGGTACGGTGCAGACAGGGTGCAACACTATTCTAAATGTGGGATGTCATGAACATTTCAGCTTCTAATGGCCATTAGCAGGGCATCAGACTTGTTGTGCTTTTGAGATGTTTACTTAATGTGTATGATTTGTGTGTGTGTGTGTGTGTGTGTGTGTGTGTGTGTGTGCATTCCTGCAGGTGCGTGCCAGTGCCATAGCCCAGGATGCGGACCAGAACTATGACTATGCCAGTAATAGCGCTGTGCTGCATTTGGAGCCAGGAGACGAGGTCTACATTAAACTAGACGGAGGCAAAGCTCATGGAGGCAACAACAATAAGTACAGCACCTTCTCTGGATTCATCATCTACGCTGACTAGACAACAACAAATTCGTGCCCTCAGCTATTACAGGCCCCGTGGCCCAGTCCTTCTACAAATCTTCCCTCTACGAATAAGATGCTCAGACTTACTCTTTTAAACATGTGGAAAAACCAATTTAAATCAGCCTTCATAACCTGCATATTATATTATTTTCTATATTCTGCCATCATCATGTCCTCAGTGCAAGTGACTGAACAATAACATCAATGAAATGGTTGAATTGTCACAGTGTGGGATCAAACCATATTCTGCCTTTATACCATTATGTCACTTGAATTTACAGCTGATGTGTTTATGTTAATGTAGTCCTAGTGATGGTGGCAAAGAGAGGGAGCAGGTGTATGCGTGCATTGGGAGGTGGGCAGAATGGACAGATAGAGATCCTTCCCTTTTAAATCTGATTGGGCCTGTCAACAAATCAAACACATTTAAATCAAGAAAGGAAAATCTAAGAGAAAGTAGTAAAGAGGAAATCAAATGGAAATTCAGCAGCTAGTAGGTAGTTCTAAAGTCAGTTACTATCAAGTAATTGACTTTGTGCAATACCTAGTAAAATTATAAAACCGTATTCATGGTGATAATTAAAGCCATCACTCAGTGTGTGTATTTATGTTCTTTGTTTTCTTTCTTTCTTTTTTGATATCATGCTGTGAAGATAGCAAGGAAAAGCTGGTAACACTTGAAGTGCATTATGATATACTGACAACATATTACATTTGCTATTATAAACATAATTGCTTTTTTCATAGAATAGAATCATCAATAAAATAATTATTTGTAATTATATGTAATCAATTAACACTTACCTTTGAAAGTATATGAGCCTTTACACTTTTTATGCAATCCGTTTATTTTCTCTTGTTCTGATTTTAATATTATTATAATTATCTAATAATGTGGTGATTCCTCATCAATGGTTTGTACCACCACTTCCACTAAAGTGTTAATCAAATGCTTTCATAAGTTTCTGCAAGGATTTTACACATTTGACAAGTATTAAGCCTGTCCAGAAAAGAGCAGAAACACTGTTGCTTAAACCTTACTCACACAAACTTGGCATGGAAATATTTGTTGATTTATGTCAAGCTTTACAGAGGGAGAATGTTTGGTAAAAATAAATCTGAAAACATGATTGTAACATGGCCCGTGATTAGTTGTTTCTGGTGTCTGCTGGGTGGCGTTCAGGGAAACAGTGAGTAAGTAAGGGTGACCGTGTTGACCATGTTGGTCCGTCCCAATACCCACACTTGCAGTACTTGAGCACTTAAAGGTTCCCTGTGGAGTTTTAGACCTCTAGTAGTATTATGGAGCTGTTTTTCTATGAGTGGTTCCCTGTTTTGCTTATGTCTTACATGTGCACAAGGATGCACAAGCACACACGTGCACACTAGTGATGCAGTACACATGCTTGCTAATGACTTCACACTATTCCATTGATTAACAGGTGGTGGTAACACACCAATATATGCTGCAATGCACCAGCAAAGGCAGTGAAGAAGAAGACCGCATGCTAGTAAATATGGATGAAAACAATGTTGGATTTAAAATCTATCCATCCATTTTCTGTTGCTTATCCGGAGCCGTGTCATAGTGGCAGCAGGCAGAGCAAGGTAGTCCACTTGCCCCTCTCCCCAGCAACGTTTTCCAGCCTGTGCTGGGATATCCCGAGGCATTCCCAAGCCAGATGAGATATGTAATCTCTTCAGCATGTTCAATGCCGACATTATTGCTGACACTGCACCAATCTGCCTGTCAATCTCACATTCCAATTCACCCTCACTCATGAACAAGACCTGAGATACTTGAACTCTTTCACTTGGGGCAGCAACTCACTCCCAACCCAGAGGGAGCAATCCACCGTTTTCTGGCAGAGAACCATAACCTCAGACTTGGAGGTGCCGACTCCCATCCCGACCGCTTCACACTTGCAAACCATTCCAGTGTGTGCTGAAGGTCATGTTCTGATGAAGCCAACAGAACCACATCATCTGCAAAGAGCAAAGAAGCAATTCTGAGGTCCCCAAACCGGACACTCTCAATTCAATTCAATTCAATTCAATTCACTTTTATTTACATAGCGCCGATTTATAACAGAAGTTATCTCATTGCACTTTACCTATAGAGCAGGTCTAGACTGTACTCTTTATAATATTAATTACAGAGACCCAACAAATCCCACCATGAGCAAGCATTTGGCAACAGTGGCAAGAAAAAACTTCCTTGAAGAGGCAGAAACCTTGGACAGAACCAGACTCAATAGCCATCTGCTGCTGTCATGTTAGGTTTTGAGAGAGCGAGAGACGGGGGGGGGTTTGCACTGGTTCCAAGTCCCTAGAACCAGTCTGTGATCCCAGGGGTCAGCAAGCCTAGTTCCCCTGCTTTTCCAGCTCCATGTAGTTCTTTCAGGCTGTACCTAAATGGGCCCAGCCATCAGACGCTCGCTGGCGAGCTTCCCTCCAAGGTCAGGCTCCAGGAGGGGGCCCCGGTTTAACTGTTCCAGTTAAGGTGCTGCATATGGGTCGATTCATATGAGGTCTGTGAATCGCTCTTAGTCAAGCCCCTGTCCTGGGACCAACTTGTCTTGGGAGACCCCTCCACTATGACAAGGTAGCGATTCTTGGAGGGGTGGATTTAAAATAGTTTTAAAAAATTGCCTTTGAAAATGTTTAATGGGGATGGAAATGCACTCGACACATTTGTTAGACCTCAAGGATACACAATAGGTTGGTGCATAACATTTAATGTGAACACATAGTTTCTTTACAAGAAAACTCCACAGGGCCCCTTTAAATGAGAGTTCACGCGACAGCAGGTAGTAGGCAAGTTCAATTTATATATATAGTGCCAATTCATAAAAGAAGTTATCTCATTGCTATATAGTGGGTTTAGACCGAACTCTTTATGATATTATTCACAGAGACCCAACAAATCTCAAGTGTGTCCCATGTTCGAAAAATGCCAACACACAGTACACTTAACCCACACTTCATACGCACGTCTCCTAAAACCACTTCAAAGCAGTATTCAGAACTTAGTGTATCCCACCCATAATCCAGGTGGTTGCTGTTGTGCAATGCGTATCGTAGACACTTCAGACCAACTGGCCTCCACTCATTATATACACACATTATATACATTTTTATGACATAAGCAGATACAGGGTACAGATACAGATGGTAGCTTTGTGTTACACCCCTAGTACTATCCCTAACCCCAGTGAGGATACAGAGCTCATGTTCTTTAAGTTATGTTATTTATATTTCTTTGGACTCAGTATACATTTTTTGAAATACAACGATAATGACAATGACAATGTAAAACAAATAAAATACATACGTTTTGATCAAAAAAGAGGAATTTAGTATTTTTCCTCCAAAATTATATTCCTGGCAGTGAGACCCATTATGTTGGGAGATAAAATTCTGAGGATTAGGAGGGGTGGGTTTCACTGGAGGACTTTTGACGCATAACCTTGGTATCTCCACGGAGTCAGATGAGAAGATCACTTTGGTGTCTCTGCATCTAACACTTCTACAGCATGCTTACAGTCTATCTTTGCACACAGTGTAGTGTTGGTGCTATTGCTTGACCAACAACTGCTAGAGCACAGTGACACACAGCGCAAAATCTGAAAAGTTTGCAGTTTTTGAACTGTTTTAAGTGTGAACAAAACCCACAAGTGACACAACTGGTGATTAACACGTTAATAAGACATCTATGGAGTTGTTATAAGGATATTTCTTCCTTTTTTAATGCAGCTAGACTGTATCCAGTGCTTGAAGTCTTTGTGCTAAACACATCATGGAATTGATACCTTCACGTGCCACTGTGGGTAGAACAAGTGTATTTCCCAAAATGTCAGACTTTTCCTTTTTAATGACGTAGCAAATTCAATATTTGTGAACTACTGTACACTGAATAATGTTAGTACGTTAGCTGCTTTAACTCATTGCTTCCTGAAATTCAGTGGTGAGTTATTAAAAGCAAATTATTTGTGGTGTTAAGGGCATACATCTGACATCCCTTTAAGTATGAATTCTTCATACTTCTAATGAATCAGTTGTGACCAACCAACTTTGGCTGTTGCTCATTGACAGTGGTCGTTGGACCTTTGGGAATGCATCATAATCACAGCGGTTGCCAGAGCAGTAGACTGAATGTGCACACATTCATTTTGCCCATGAATTGTGTAGTGACTGGACAAATGTCAGTGAGTAAGATGTTACATGAAACCACCATACATGATCTTGGTACAGTATGTATCACAGTAAGTATATGTATGTCTGGTTCAAAAACATGGTGGAATAAAAGAGCAAGTTGCTAAAAATCTTCATAGTACATTAAAATACAAATCTACCAAACTCACAAAACAAAGTTGTTCTACTTTATTAAATTACACCTCTGACCTAAACACAACCAGTCATTTATATGGTAAATTATTTTTTTTACATTTTTATTTTGCTGGGAACCAGTGAATGTTATTACAAACTGGCTACAAATGTGGAAACTACAAGCTGAGTTTCCACATTTGGGATTTTTTTCACATGGCATCACAACAAATATGGCAAATTAATGAGTTGTTTACCAGTTCAAACCAAGAATTCCTCTTCTCGCAAACCTGGCATCTACAGTATGAAGCTACAGCTATGACTTCATCACTTCTTTTCCTGACCATAATAATTGGGCTTACAAAACTTTATATATATATATATATATATATATATATATATGGAGTTTTAATAACAGTGTGAAGTATTGCAGTGTGAACTGAAAGCACTATGCAGCAGTAGAGAATAACAATTCATCAATGTACGGTGTCATGTATTTTAAAGATAGAAAATGTGGATCACTGTTAATGGAATCGTGTAAATACTGTAGTGATACAAACTGTTCTTATTTTTTCTGCCTATCCCATGTACAGAATGCTGAAAGAGTACAGAGGAAATGATTTTAAATAATCAGTTAATCAACTCATTAATTCTGTAATCACTGATTGTCTTGAAGTTGTAGCCTCACCAGTGTATTGGTGTGAAAGGCATATGTATGGTAGATACAGTGTCAGGTGTGTGCAATACTATTAAAACTTTGCACTCTTCTTTTGTCGTACAACAGTCACCTGTGTGCTGTTACCTCAACAATGTCTCCATTAAATGGACAAAAGAAACATTGCGTGTATGTATTGGGCTGGTTTGTTTCTTGTTCAAACATCTTCAGGAAGACTTGTGTGTTTTTGAACGTAGGTCTCCTCATTTCTAGGAATGCCTCCTTTGAATATGGAACCCCAAAATGTTCAGTATCATATACATTAAAAACACATTATGAATAAATTGTGTAAAATATATAAATGAGCCAACAATTTGTGAAATAATTGAAAAAATTATTCAAACTCAACTGACTCATTTTAATAATAACTGAACTTTATTGGATATCATCACAACCTAAGCCTTTCCCCCAACTTAGAGAGTTTACCATAGTATTACTCGTAATTCTATTCTCTAGCCTCACAGACACCCAAACTATCATCAACTGGTACGGTTCCAAGTTTTTCTAAATTAAATTAAAGTTGCATGGCCACAACAAGGTGATGAGAACCAAAGCTAAAACAATTTCCAAGTTTACAAGTTGTGAGTTTGTACTTGTGGCAAACAATGAGGTGATGTACAATGGAGTTTATGCCATGCCTCCAATATTGCTGCAGTACATTTTTTATTGGTCTAGATCACGTGAGGTACAGTATTTAGAAGTGAACTATCTTTTTAGATAGAAATGGGAAATTGCAGCATTACAGCGGCCAAATAACACAAACAACAAACAACATAAGAAAATACAAAGAGGTAAATAAGAAAATAGAATAATAAAAATGAAAATACCAAATAACTAAAATCTTGATTAGAAACTGAACTTAAACTAAAAACTAGGACCATACTCTAGATGTAAAAAACATGGTCCTTGTTTTTAATTTAAATTCAGTTTAATATAACTTGTATATAACTATATCTGACATTATGCAGTACTTCCGTAACAATTATGAAAAAGTCAGAGAAACACATTTCAATACTATTTCCCCAAAGGCTTCTCAGAAGGGAAAGGCAGCTGAAGGCTTTGTAGTCCTGGAAAACTAGGCAGAGGAGACACATGTACTGTAGATAAGGCCAAAAGGAGAAGCCACAGTCTGACAGGAGAATGATGCAACATCTGCATCTGCAGAGGACTTAAAGACCTGCAAAATAAAATGGCTTATCTGGAGACCTCACAGGCCTCACATCAGCAGCACAACTGCAGTGTTTTATCAGTGTCCACACTGGATTGGTTCAGCCACAGTACTGTTGCATACTCAGATGTGTTTCGACTGCACTCACAACCCAACACACGTAAGTAGTGAGATAATAGACTTGAAGCCTAAAAGGACACTTCAGGTTGCAGTTGTGTGTGTAAAGCACAACCTGCTACACAGCAAGTGTAGACAGTTGTACTGATCAAAGTTTAAGTATATCTGTTTGTCTGACTAATGTGATTCAGACAACTGAAGAATGACACATGCCTGGTGTAGACAGGCTGTTCGAGACTGAAATAGATCAAGGAGGACCAGAACAACCACCTGCTATCAGGCCTGCATGTCTCTAGTACCTGACCTGCCAACAGCTGAGGAGTATCCAAACCACTGAAGGAAGGACTACAGGACATCAGTAAGAGGGGGAAATGATCTTGATTTGAGTACTGATTTAAAAGCTAATGTTCCACATATGTATTGGTTTAAAATAAGCAGCATGATCGTTATATACTCATGGTACTGTAGTTAATATATCATTTTTTGATGATAATTAACCTTATAAATAAAAATATTATACTTGAAATGTGTTGATTTAAAACAAAGAAATCTTTCATCTTTCATCTTTTCATCTTTCAAAGGTGCACTGTGGAGATTTCTTGTAAACAAAGCATTGGTGTAGATTTGGGTGTACTGCTGAACATTATAGTGTAAATAACCCACAGCTGAATGTCAGACATCATTTTATCAGGAGAATCCTGATAGCCACAGCCTGAGCAGCACAGACACACAGACAGGTGAGCTGCAGGTGAGCTCTGGTGTTGTAGTGAAATGTCTAGCTGTAAATTAATGAGCTGATTAAAAAAGAAATACAAGGTGAAGTTTAAAGATGAATGTTATTAATGTTAATGGTAGGGCATTGCTCTGGCTCTCTAGCGCCATTTTATTAACTGCATAAAACTTTGGATTTGTGTAGTCAAATCAACAGGCTGAAAGAAGGACATAGTTACAGAATCTTCAAACAGAGTAGCACATTACCTACAAATTATCCACTTATGTTCTTTTAACACTTATTGTGAAAATCTGTCATATCAAAATTTTAAATAATTAATTAATTATGTTTTGTTTTAGGCAAGTTATATAAGCAAATACATATTAAATGAAGTAAACGTTTTGCAGACTCAAGCTATTCATGTGTGTACAGTACATGTCTGCATATAGAAGAGAAAAAGAGCTAGCGATAAAGCCTGCTAACTAACTTTAAGGAGCACGAAGCAAGTTAATGCTGAGCCGTTAACTCTGTAAGGACAACCACAGGCAGAGCAACCAGTTTCCTCCGACCTCTACAAGCGGACACTGCACAGCAAAAGACGCTTCCACAGCGGAACCACAATTCTTCCCAGCTTGGCTCGTCTACAACATACTGACCGCCAGCTAACAGCAGCACCAAAGCCACCTCTCTTTCCCTCCCATAGACGGGTAACGTAATAACTGGGCAAAGCATAGAGTAACAGTGTACATGGCTATGCACAGGACTGTTTAGTGTCAAGTTCAGTTTAATAATGATGCAGCAAGAGAGAAAACATAATTATCTAGTGAACGCCACAAGCTCCCTTTCATCCATGGTTTCTCCTGGTTACAACCAACTAACCCCCACATTGACTGGCTTTTTATTGTGAAAGAATTGAAAGGAAAGGCAAGTCCCTCAGACCATGCATCAAATATCATGGCCAGTTGCATCTGATTCATCACATAATTCCCTAGCCTAACCTGTTTTCCTGTTCTTCACTAACCTCTCTTTTCATTTCAGAATTGCTATTCCCCCATCTGCCAATATAACACCTGCCCCTCATTCCCCTAATATCATTAAGGTAGTCTATATGAAGCTTGGCGAAAATTCAATCAGGAAGACTATCTTCATTCTTACTCTATTTACATTTTCTCTCTCTTGTTCTCTCTTCCTTTTCCCACTTTAAACTCAATCAGCTGAATGAGGGCATTCACTTTCAGTTAAACCAATCAGATTTTGCCACAACCTCTGTGAGCCAATCATCTTGATGCCGTCAAACTTTAAAACTGTTCCTTTGTCTGCTGCTGTCAGCTGTAATTTGTAATGTGTCAGATCGATGCAAAGCATAGCCACGACAACATATTCGGGGAAAAGAAGACTAATCTTCAGTCTTTCCAAATTTTATTTTGCATTGCGCCTGACATTTGGCTGCAGGAGTAGTACATGCATATTTGAATTAGCTTCTGAGATGCTTTGCTGGCTTCTGTTAAATAAATCAGGGTTTTGTTCCACCTTTTGTTCTCCATCTGCTGGACAATTTCTTCCTGATAGATCCCCCACATGATAGCTCAGGCTCATCTCTGTTCAAACTGAAATTTAGTTCCTGAACTCTCGGTGTCCCCATGTCCAATGAGAAGACAATTGCTCCAGGCACACACCTAGAGTTCCTAGTTGGCGGACTTTCTTGGGAAGACCTGGTCTGATTAGGAGAGAAGGCATTCATCCCACTTTGGATGGAGCAGCTCTCATATCCAGAAATGTGACTGATTTTATTATTGACCTAAGCCATGACAACTCAGAGTTGAGACCAGGAGGCAGAGTTGCAGTCCTACAAGCTTCTCTGCACTTCCAGAGCAGTTACCCACCCAAAACTCCTTAGTGAAGGTGTCTGCCCCGCAAACAGTTAAATTAATTAAATCAAAAGTTAACAAAAGGTAACGAAATTACCACAGCTGAAATAGCACAACAAAATAGGGGAATTAAATGTGGATTCTTATACTGTAAAGCTGTACTAGTGAATGATTTAATATCAGAGTATCATATTGACTTATTTTGTCTTACTGAAACCTGGCTGGGTCATGAAGAATATGTTAGCCTAAATGAATCCTCTTGGCCCAGTCATATTAATAGTCAAATACTCCACAGCGCTGTAAAAGACTCATTGCAAGTTATCGCAAATGCTTGATTGCAGTTGTTGCTGCTAAGGGTGGCCCAACCAGTTATTAGGTTTAGAGGGCAATCACTTTTTCACACGGGGCCATGTAGGTTTGGATTTTGTTTTCCCTTAATAATAACAACCTTCAATTAAAAACTGCATTTTGTGTTTACTTGTGTTATCTTTGACTAATATTTAAATTTGTTTGATGATCTGAAACATTTAAGTGCGACAAACATGCAAAAAATAAGAAATCAGGAAGGCGGCAAACACTTTTTCACACCACTTTAAGTGATTTTGTAGGAAAGTGTAGAAAAGTATGAGGGACCACCATGTTGGATAATGACATTCTTCTGGTAACTTTCGTTGAGTTCTTGCTTATTCACATGATATTTTGTTTGTACGCCCCCTGGCGTGTCGGAGAATATTGCAACCAACAGCGCCTTGAGCATAAACCCCTCTGTGTATGCTCGCAGCTTTGTGGAGGCATGCACCACAGTGTCTCGTGTGAGTATAAACAAAACTTTAGAGCGTACCTTTTTGTTCGCACTTAGTGGGCAATCGGTGTGCCTTCCTTACAGGTTTCCCAACCCCTGCAATCTACATTAAGACAATTACAAAGTCAGCCTACTATCACCTGAAGAATATATCCAGGAGTTAAGGACTTATGTCTCAGCAGAATTTGGAAAAACTTGTCCATGCATTTATCTTCAGTCGACTCAACTACTGTAACGGTGTCTTTACAGGTCTCTCTAAAAAATCAGACAGCTGCAGCCGATTCAGAACGCTGCTGCTCACATCCTCACTTAGACCAAGAAAGTGGATCATATCACTCCAGTTCTGAGGTCTTTACACCGGCTTCCTGTCTGTCAAAGAATGGATTTCAAAATACTACTGTTGGTTTATAAAGCACTAAATCCAAAATACATTTCTGATCTTCTGCAACATTATGAACCATCCGGCCCTCTCAGGTGTTCTGGGACAGGTCTGCTTTCTGACCTCAGAGTCAAAACTAATCCTGGAGAAGCAGCGTTCAGTTTTTATGCTCCACATATCTGAAACAAACTCCCAGAAAACTGCAGGTCTGCTGCAATTCTCAGTTCTTTTAAATCAAGGCTGAAGACTTTTCTGTTTGCCACTGCACTGTAACTTTTACTCTCCTGTTTAATCTTGTTTTTATTTTCTATTTAACTCTTTAAGTGTTTTTAAGTGTCTTTTTATATTGCCTTACATTTTGGCTTGATGCCTTTTGTGTTTTATGTAAAGCACTTTGAATTTCCTTGTTGTTGAAAGGTGCTATACAAATAAACTTGCCTTGCCTCTGGTAGTGGGCGCGGCTTTAGGAAAAAAATCCCTTCTGCTCCAGCCCTTTCTTGTTACTGGAGTACTAGGTAATGCTCTAAAATTCTGTAGTGACAGAAGAAACAGGCACTATTATGGATCAGTTTTTAACTTGCATTGTGGTCTCTGGCTTCACTCATACAGGCTGATGGTGTGGCAACAAACAAAACACACAATTTTTTTCTGATCTACTATTGATCGAGATAAGGATTTTGTTCATTGTGTTTTGCAACCTACTACCTACTTTACCTACTTGTTTGTTCTGAAACTTTTTACCATATCACATGGTCCTAATATACTGTTTGTTTTGTCCAACAATTTAAACAGGTGTAACGTCCATTGCAATCTTATTCAGGCTTTTAGACAGATCTGAAACATGTTTCCATTTTTGTTTAATTTGGAGCTATGTCAGACAGAATATAATACAATAAATAAACATCCTCATATTCAAATTCACATGACAACCTTCTAAATCTTTACAGCCCAATCAAGGAAGGAGAAAACTTGCCATAACAGCTACATAGCATTTGCAAATTGACCTGCAAATGTAACAAAGTGCAAACAGTGGTGAAGGGCAGTGAAGGAGACTGCTGAAGACAATGTTCACACCTCTAGTAGTGCTCCAGATGGAGGCTGGGGCCTGGCTGACAGCACAGCAGCACAGGGGCCTGCTAAAAGTTGAACAACTCATTGTGCTGGAAATGCAGCCCATCCACCCCTCCAACACCCATCATGCCCAGAACACAGGTTTATAAGAGCAGAACTGCTGAGAAACAACACAAGGCAAGTCTGTGCTAAACCCAAAAAACATGTAGTGGGTAGTGTTCTCTTGGTCTTATCATATATTGTTCACACACCAACACACACAGTACCACAAACACAAGTAAATAAACTTGACACAGACACATGCTTGATTTTGACAAAATGATGTCCTTGTCCATCAAATTAGTTTTCAAATGTATCAACAGCCTAGCCCCAGAGCCTCTTTCCAGATATATATAAAGACAAGACAATAACAGAGTAACTAGGAGAACGGTGAATGGCAACTGTAAAATACCCACATCGTATATATATAATACACATTGTATCTCTAATTCCAGACATAAAATCTGACAACAAAGGTTAAGTGCTGGCTAAAAGCAAACCAGAGCTGTACCCATTTTTAGTTAATTGCACTCTAAATAACCACAGTGTATTGGTGTATTGTGATATGTGTGTTATGTTATGTGTATTTTATTGTATTTCCATATCTGTAGTGTATTGTGGTTTTATGATACTGAAAGCTGTATATTTTAATTACACTGTACATGTAAAAGCCCAACAAGGGTTGAAAATTAGCAATAGCTATAAACTATCTGTGCAGCACATCAGTTTCATGCTCTTTCCTTACATTGTCCCAATCAAATAAAAAAACAAAACAAAAACCTGCTGCTGTTATAATGGGAAGTGTACCCAGGTGGTATCTGAAACACCATTAACTAATCATTGGGCCTCATTCATGAAAAATAAACAGATTTATTCTTAACTTGTGGGTAGAAACAAATTTAAAACTTTTTTCATGCAAAGCAACAGGAACAAATCCTTATTATGGTTTGTGGGGAGTCTAGGTCATAAAACAAATAAATAACACATGCTTTGACGTAGTGAAAATATCAAATATCAAAATATTCAAATATTATACATTTACTGTATTATTTTCATCCCCTATACCATTCAAGTGGTTGCATCACTATTCAAATGCATTTCAGTACATTGAACACTAAGTGAACGCATCATTGTTTATACGGCTGCAATGTTCAGCTCTGATTCTGACTTCAGTTCAGGAGTAAGTTCAGTCTCACAGGCACAGTATGTAAGGTTAACAGCTTAGCAGCATATTGTTTATGACTGAGTTATCAGATTATCATTGTTTCTATGGCTTTCACAGTTTTAATAAGCTTTTCACTAACAAAAGACCACGCCAGTAGAGATATGGGTTTAGAATAGTTTATTGTGTATCATGGATAGAGGAGAGCCAAGATGATGCAGGAGGGATGGACTGAGGGTCCATGGGGATGAAGGGATGGGGGGTGAGGGTCGTGGGATGAAGAGATGAGGGCAAGAAGTGTGAGTGGTGAACGGATGAGGGGAAACGTCAGGGTCATGGACAGATAGATGGAGCAGTACGATGATAGAGCCAGCTGGTGGCAGGAGACAGGAGGGAACCAGGGGAGTTGAGACTCTGAGTGGGGGAACCGTCTCTTCACGTGCTCTGACCCAGATAGAGCCCCTAGTGGTTCCTGTATTCAAACAAAAGAGAGAAGGAAATGACAAGGGTTTGGGGGGAAAGGATGTGAAAACTGAGTCGAAAGGGATGTGAATGGATAGGGTATGCTTAAATACTTGTGCACGGAAATGGGATGTGTGGTCTTTTGTTCCCGAATCTAGTTGTGAAACTTAATTTAAAGAGGAAGTAACGTAGTGTGTATCACACACAATGATGCTCTCAGTGACCAGTAAATAGAGCTCTACTGCCAAAAGCTACTGATTCATTTGCTGACCCTTTGATCCAGTATACTGGATCACAAGTTCACTTTGAAGCTTCATTGTTAAAGATGCATTCATACATGTAATGAGCACCTCTAAATACTACTGCAGCCGACAAGCATTTCTTAGCTTCTACGGTCACTTCACTGCTCATATTGGAAAATAATATTTTCTTTTTACTTTCTATTTCGGTCAGGAGTGTTTCTATTGTTGATGAAGAAAGTTTCTCTTTTTACTTCCCTTGGGTTGTATTTTTCTGTGTTGTATTTGCTGAGGCAGATAGCTGATTTGCATATGGCGCTGAAGACTCCTTTTTAATATTCTGACCAATTTTGAAATTGGGTTTCAAAGAGAACTTTGACTAATTAATTGTTCTCAAATTGTGACCAAACTCAGGTGACAAGAACAGAAAACAGTAGTGCACCTTGAGCTATACAATATTATTGAGACAGTCTTTCCAGAGAGACACGCATCACCTAACACTCTCTCTCTCACACTCACAGGCTCACCCCTCTCTCCCTCTTTCGACCCCTCTGTCGGTCTCTGTCACTATCACATAAGAAAGTTCTCTCTCTCTCTCTCTCTCTCTCTCTCTCTCTCTCCCACTTACCTTTAAGATCTCCCCATGTTGAAGTAACCAGTTGCAAGTCAAGTGTAAGTCAAGTGAATATTAACGTAATGTATATAGTCATAAATGATCACAGAGATCACATTCTCCACACATACACACACACACACACACACACACACAGGTAGACACCTCTCTCTGATGAAGGAGGTTTTGGTGATAATAATAATAATGTGTTGCCTGCTGTCATTCATCACTGAGAGTCCTGTGTTGGAGCCACCTGTTCCAGCTCCATGTCCTTCACACTCTCTATGAGGGGTGAGTACAGACACGTGCACATACATTTACCTCTTTCCTCATAACAGTACAAGTGCATATACACGTGCACATGCTTGCAATTTGAGCGATGCCATTACTACAGTGCACAAACCTACATGTGTTACGGACAGAACAACCGGAGACAATGGTAAGGAGACTGAGAGAGTTTATTACAACACAGAGGTAATATGGAATGGTATTGATACTGTCCTTTATCTCACTGCTGGTGGAAGAGTGTGGGCACTGGGGCGACACACTCAGGAGACTGGAGACACACAGGAGCCTGGAGACACACAGGAGCCGGAGGTTAGAGCGACACACTCAGGAGACTGGAGACAGACGGGAGCCGGGAGCTGGAGCGACACACTCAGGAGACTGGAGACAGACGGGAGCCGGGGTTCGGGGTTCCAAGTGGTAGTTTTCTCAACGTAGCGTAGTGGGTGAGTCCGTGTAGCATTCGAAGGTAGACGGCGATGCTCTGTCCTTCGTATGAACGAGACCGGACCCCGACTGCAGTGAGGAGCTGGGTTATATAGGTGAGTGGAGTGGCTGATTACGTGCAGGTGTGCGATGGGGGACAGGTGCTGGGAATTAATACTCAGGTGAGGGAGTGCAGAGTGAAGGGGAGTGACTGGAGAGAACATGACAGACTGTGACAGTACCCCCCCCTCCACGGCCAGCTCCCGAGGGCCGAAAGACCCCCCCCTTCCCTCGACACCGCGGCCTGTCCCTAGGGGCCAAGCCGATCCGGGAAGCTTATAGGGATCCGGTGTGTCGGGCGGTCGACCAGGAGCTTGGGCCGGGCTGGAGACCGGAGCGGCCTCTGGCGGTCGACCAGGAGCTTGGGCCAGGCTGGGGACCGGAGCGGCCACTGGCGGTCGACCAGGAGCTTGGGCCGGGCTGGGGACCGGAGCGGCCTCTGGCGGTCGACCAGGAGCTTGGGCCGGGCTGGGGACCTGAGCGGCCTCTGGCGGTCGACCAGGGGCTTGGAGACGGCGCGAGGCCGTCGCGAACTCTGGCGGACGACCAGGGGCTTGGAGACGGCGCGAGGCCGTCGCGAACTCTGGGCGGACGACTCTGGCGAGGCCGTCGCGAACTCTGGCGGACGACCAGGGGCTTGGAGACGGCGCGAGGCCGTCGCGAACTCTGGCGGACGACCAGGGGCTTGGAGACTGCTGGAGATCGGGGAGAAGACTGGAGAGGAGATCTCCGGGCTGGAAGCCGGAGAGGAGACTGGAGTGGAGACCTCCGGGCTGGTAACCAGAGCGGACTCTGGCCGGCTGCTGTCCTCCGGGCTGGGAGCCGGAGCGGACTCTGGCCGGCTGCTGTCCTCCAGGCTGGGAGCCGGAGAGGAGACTGGAGCGGAGACCTCCGGGCTGGTAATCGGAGCGGACTCTGGCCGGCTGCTGTCCTCCGGGCTGGGAGCCGGAGAGAGACTGGAGCGGAGACCTCCGGGCTGGTAATCGGAGCGGACTCTGGCCGGCTGCTGTCCTCCGGGCTGGGAGCCGGAGCCGAGATCTCTGGGCTGGTAACCGGAGCGGACTCTGGCCGGCTGCTGACCTCCGGGCTGGAAACCGGAGCAGACTCTGGCCGGCTGCTGATCTCCGGGCTGGAAATCGGAGCAGACTCTGGCCGGCTGCTGACCTCCGGGCTGTAAACCGGAGCGGAGACTGGAGAGGAGACCTCCGGGCTGGAAACCGGAGCAGCGACTGGAGAGGAGACCTCCGGGCTGGAGACGGACGGCAGCGGCTGCGCCTCAGGGCTGGAGGCAGGCGGCGGCGGCTGCGCCTCAGGGCTGGAGGCAGGCGGTAATATGGAATGGTATTGATACTGTCCTTTATCTCACTGCTGGTGGAAGAGTGTGGGCACTGGGGCGACACACTCAGGAGACTGGAGACACACAGGAGCCTGGAGACACACAGGAGCCAGAGGTTAGAGCGACACACTCAGGAGACTGGAGACAGACGGGAGCCGGGAGCTGGAGCGACACACTCAGGAGACTGGAGACAGACGGGAGCCGGGGTTCGGGGTTCCAAGTGGTAGTTTTCTCAACGTAGCGTAGTGGGTGAGTCCGTGTAGCATTCGAAGGTAGACTGCGATGCTCTGTCCTTCGTATGAACGAGACCGGACCCCGACTGCAGTGAGGAGCTGGGTTTTATAGGTGAGTGGAGTGGCTGATTACGTGCAGGTGTGGGAATTAATACTCAGGTGAGGGAGTGCAGAGTGAAGGGGAGTGACTGGAGAGAACATGACAGACTGTGACAGTACCCCCCCCCCCACGGCCAGCTGGCGACTGGCGGACCTCCGGGCTGGAGACCGGAGCGGAGCCTGGGGACACTGGCGACTGGCGGACCTCCGGGCTGGAGACCGGAGCGGAGCCTGGGGACACTGGCGACTGGCGGACCTCCGGGCTGGAAACCGGAGCGGAGCCTCAGACAGACGGTGACAACATGCTTATGGTTCTTCAAACCAAACGCACTAACGTATGAATGTTTGTTTCCCCTGAGTGGACTGTTATTATCTAATAGAGCAGAGAGAGACTGTAAGGAGCCAATGAAACTGTCTGTGGTCATACAGTTACAAAAAGACTGTTAAGAAGACAGAATAGCTTTGTGGCAAAGTCTTCCTACATTTCATGACACACATTTAAATGCAATTAAAAAGAGGGCAATCGTCTGAGATGTCTGACAAAAAACAATCTTCACTCACGTTGCACCACTAGCTTTCCAGTGCTTTAAACTATATTTTATGGTCTTCCATCCTCAGTTGTCATGGAGATAGCTCAGTTGTCATCACGTGACCTAAGTATGGGACAATGACAGAGCCATTGTCACAGTCACATTGTCTCTCTGTCCCTCCTCTCCAGCCACAATCCTAATTCCAAATTCCAGTTCCTTTCATTGCTATTTTCCATCCATCCACCAGATGCCCTCGGACTTTCCCTCCTTTCCCCATCACCTGACTGCCCCATATACACACCTGTTCACATTTCTCCCATGAGCCCTGCAGTTACCTGACTGTTGCCTGCCTGTCTACCTGCCTACCTGTGTACCTGCCTGCCTACCGACCTGCCTGTCTGCCTACCTGTATCTGCCAGTAAGATGTTTTCAGAATCAGAATCAGAAATACTTTATTGATCCCCGAGGGGAAACTCTTTCGTTACAGCTGCTCACTGTCACGTCAATGCACACAGGAATAGAAGTAGTAATAGAATAGAAATAGAAATAATAATAAAATAAGTACACAACGAGACAATTATTTCTAGTAAGAAATAAGAGATGTGCAAATCAAAATATAATACACTATAATACAGCTAAGATAAATTCAGTACAAAGGTGGATATAAAGTATAAAAGCTAAAATAAGTGTAAAGAGGAAGTAACGCAGTGTGTATCACACACAACGATGCTCTCAGTGACCAGTAAGTAGAGCTCTACTGCTAAAAGCTACTGATTCATTTAGTGACACTTGTGATCCAGTATACTAACACACTTACACTTTGAAGCTTCATTGTTAAAGATGCATTCATACATGTAATGAGCACCTCTCAATACTACTGCAGCCGACAAGCATTTCTTAGCTTCTATGGTTTCAGGTGTTTTATCAATAAATCACTGAAGTCATCCCACTCGCCTGTACAACCATGACAGCCATCTCCATGACAATCAGTTGATGAAAATCGTGAGATGCGGCTGAAAGCTCCTGATGGTCTAATGTAAAAATTACTTCTTAAGCTTCTTAGAATGCTAAACAAATGGCTTAAGGAATGGCAAGCTAAGACAATGAGACAATGAGACAATGTCCATATATATATATATATATATATATATATATATATATATATATATATATATATACAGTACACATATACTGTATATATAGCTCAGGAAATTGCTTGGTGTAAAACAATGTCAAATGTGCACTAGACTGACCACACCATACATGCATTGTGTTTTGTTTGAAGCATGTTGATGCTGCATGTTGATGCTGCATGTTTGTGTTCTCAGGAAAATAGGGAGCATGTGTAATTTTAAGAGAAAAGGGGTACATGCATGAACGTATGGGTGCATCAGTGCAATGTGGTTTGAAATACTTTCAATTCAATTTTATTTATATAGTGTCAATTCATAACAGAAGTTATCTCATTGCACTTTTCCTATAGAGCAGGTCTAGACCGTACTCTTTATAATATTTACAGAGACCTAACAAATCCCACCATGTGCAAGCATTTGGCGACAGTGGCAAGGAAAAACTTTCTTCAAGAGGCAGAAACCTTGGACAGAACCAGACTCAATGGTGGGCGAGAGTAAGAGAGAGAGAGAGAGAAAAAGAGAGAGAGGAGGGGGGAAGCACAATGTGAATACCACATAGAAATACAACACACATGCTCACACAGATACACACATGGGGTGGAGTCCAGATTTTGACAAAAGGTTGCGGTTTTAAATTTCCACAAATAAGAGTGGTGAAAGTGGGAAAATGTTCACTCTATCAACACTATTCAATGTGCCCTTGAGCAAGGCAGTGAACTCCGAAATACTCAGCTGGTGACCAACCAGAACTGCTGCACCACCAATCACCACCACTACTGTCGCCAAATGCTTGTTCATGGTGGGATTTGTTGGGTCTCTGTAAATAATATTATAAAGAGTACGGTCTAGACCTGTTATAGTTTGAGGTTTTGTCATATTCCCTGTTTTATTTTGTAGTATTCTCTTCCCCTTGTGTGTCTTGTTGTTTTACTTCCTGTCTTTGTTTGCTTTCCCTCCAGTTTTGATTGTTGGCCCCTCTTTGATTGTTTGCACCTGTGTCTCGTTGTCTCACCTACTTTAATGTATTTAGTCCGGGTCTTTTTCTTTGTTCATGGTTGGGTTGTTGTTCCTGTCATGTGCATTTTCCATTGTACCATTGTACCATTGTACCATTGTACCTATGTCAAGCAATTATTCTTTGTCTTCCTTGGACCGTGTCTGGATTCTGGACTTTGAATGTTGCCTGCTTCCTGTCAGATTTGTTTAGCCTTGTGGGACTTATTTCCGACCCGACCAATCATGGACCCAGCAGTCTTTTCCAAGGAAGCGTACCAGATGGTCCGTGACTTGATGTGCCTCAAGGACGTATGGGATGAGATGAGAGATGAGTCCCACAGAGAGGCAATCATTTTTTGGGTAGGAACAACATTGTCGACATTGCCTTGGCTGAAGAAGGCCATCCCTGAATGGCTCACTGACTTCCTCTATACCCAGACACCCAGCCTGCTACTCCTCAGCCTGTTTACCAGCCAGACTCCCAGCCCGCTAGTAACCAGCCAGATTCCCGGTCTGCTAGGAACCAGCCTGACTCCCTGCCCATCAGCCTGCAACCTGGCCTGCTAATCCCCAGCTAGTATCCCTGCATGCTTACCTCCTGCATGCTAGTCTCCAGTCAGCATCTCAACATGCAAACCAGGTAGTACCTCAGTCCGTTGCTATCTTGGCGCCTTCTGGGAAACCCCCCAGGAGGAAGCGTGGCTCCCACTGATGCTCATCTGCATCGCTGCACAGCTGCTCGTCTGCATCACCGCTGCTGGTCTGCACCACCGCTGCCCAGCGCCCCTGAGCCGTCGCTGCCCAGTGCCCCAGAGTCGTCAGTAGTCCGGCCTGGTTCCTAGTTGGCAGCCCGGCGGTCTCCAGTTCCTGGACACCCTTCTGTATCACAGCAGCCCCCTGTCCCTGGATGCCCTGCTGTATTGCAACAGCCCCCTGTCCCTGGACTCCCTGCTGGATCACAGCAGCACCAGCCCCCTGGACTCCCTGCTAGGTTACAGCAGCATCAACCCCTTGCTGCCGCTGGATCGCAACCGCCTCCTGCCCCGTTTGGATCGCAGCAGCACCAACCCCTTGCCGCCGCTGGATCACAACCACCTCCTGCCCCGGTTGGATTGCAACACACCGCTGAACTGTCTGCTGGGTTGCCGCACTCCACTGAATTCTCTGTTGGATCGCAGCAGCACCCTTCTTCTCTGCCAGAGTGGCAGGCTATGGGTTCCCGGGCATCACTAGTTCTGCCAGCTCCTCTAACAGTCTCCCTGTCACCGGCTTCCTGTCCTGCTGTCCTGTCGGCAGGCCCTGATCTGGTTATCCGGCCCCCAGAAGGGTTCAGTCTTCACCGCCGGCCTCCAGTGACCTTCTGCCTGCGCTGCCGGTATTCTGCCAGGCCTCCAGATGTTTTTGGTCTTCGACGCAGACCTCATGAGTTGCTCTCCCCCAGCTCCCCACATGTCCAGCCCCTGGGCTGTCCACCCGCGGTTCCCAGCTCCGCACATACCCAGCCCCTGGGCCGTCCACCCGAAGTCTACCACTTGGCCCTTGATACTGCTTCCTGGTCTTCTGCATTTGGGCCCTCATACTGTGCTACATACAACAATAGGAAAGTGCAATGAGATAACTTCTGTTATGAATTGGTGCTATATAAATAATATTGAATTCTTTAAACTAACAAAATAGCCATAACGTTGAGCTAAAAAAAACTTCAGCATTTTGATGTTGCAAGAGGAGCCACATCCTTACAGAGAGAGATACTGTCACCCACCAAATGTCCTCCAGTTTGGATACAATGTCTCTCAAACAGCAACTTCAAGTATTTAATGATGTAACATTTTGACAATAAAGACCTTTAGGATGAAAGCAACTGAAGCCGTGGCTGAGACATAGTCTTTAGACCACTATTTTACCACTTTTTAAGGCATGAATGGATTTTTTGTTTCATTTCTATATGAAGTTAATTTAGAACAGTGTTGTTGAGTTTGTTAAATAAATTAATTTAATTTTTGAAGTGACAGGAAGTTCTTGGAAGTCAGTTGAAACCGACCACTTATTCAATGCCCGTGGCTTTTAACGTTGGAAACCGACACAACGGACAGCACAGTGTTCAGGGTATATTCCAAAAACATTTCACATTGGAGTAGTTTTCTCTTCTAATCACCACTCCTTTTATTGATCTTTTTAATACTACATTTACTTTCATCTCTGTTGTTGTGATGGAAGCTGATGCAAGTATGTATTGGCCTTCCATGAACATCAAATAAAATACTGCAAATGACATTGCAACTACTGTACAGGTAATAATGCCATGTAAAGGTATATCACAACCTGCGTAGGGATGACTAAAACACTTGCACGAACAAGGGAGAGTCATTAAAATCAATCTGCATTCACTGTTCCTTGAAGGTATGTTTGTTACATTAAGTCTGTGTACAGTTTCCCAACCTTTTTATACACTTTCCCACCAAGAAAGTGAACACGATCGTTTTCACATTCCAAAGTGAATTTCACATGTCCCGATCTTGACTTGAGATCTTGAGTTCCTCAAGCTTGTTCAGAGGCTGTTTATGGTGACAGTGGAGTGTTTGTGACAAATACAAGAGCAAAGAATCTTAATCATTTTTGTAAGATCATAAAATAAGGAAATACACTTTTAAATATTTGAGATGGAGATTAACCACTTTAGCATGATTCTGTTTGTGTTTTGATATTATTCCTCACTACAGATTTTGAGTTGACATTCCATCTCATTTACAGACCAACAACATTCCCTTGTTGCCAGCCATGAATTGTACTGAACACAATGACGTAAAATTGATAAATTTAACATTGTTAAAATATCAGCATATGTGGAGGCTGGCTTTCATAGCTGTAAATTCCATAGTGTGCAGTTAGTTTCAAGCGCGCTTTGGGCCAACATACAGTTTTTGAGATGAGTATTTCAGATCCTCGCCTGAGTTTGACAGCAGATTTCAAAACACCCACTTGGAAATAAGTGTCCAAAAGACAGTCACACAGAATCATAACTTAGTTTATGTGGTGGAGTCAGAGTTAATATTGCAGTGTGCTCTTATTTCGAAATGTTTACAGTTGACTGTCAGTAGCTTTACAATGGTGCTCGGCAATGAAGACTGTGGGAAGTTATGCTCTACAAGTCTGTGGCTTGGTGTCAGAAGTGCTGCGGCAGTAAAGAGTGAGTGAGCTTGAGTGCATTGAAAGCTGTAACGGGAGAGTTTTCAGCCGTCGGTTAATGCAAGTTAAAAGAAGATGACACTAACATGGAAGCTGCACAGCCTCCCCAGCAAGCATTTAACTCAGCTAACGCACCTCTGAGCACCACATTCACCATTCAGCCTCCTGAACCGTTCGACTTCTCAAAACCCCGGCTACAAAGGTTGGAATGATTCCACATCTTAGCTCACAAGCTAGCCAGGTGAACACCTTAATCTACTGCATGGGGGATGAAGCAGACAACATGCTGCAGGGCCAAGCTTTATCCGATGCAGAGAAACAATAGTACAGCGAGGTAAAAGACAATTTTGAGTCATACTGCATGCCCAGGAAAAATGCAATTTACGAGAGGGCAAGATTCAACCAAAGAGTGCAGCAAGCTAACGAGACTGTAAACTCCTTCATTACTACATGGTATGTCCTAGCAAAAAAACGCCGCTATGGAGCACTTCACGACAAGTTAATCAGAGACCGCCTCGTAGTGAGCCTGAGAGACACCAGTCTAGCTGAGAGAATGCAGTTGGACAAGGATTTGACAATACAAAAATCAGTCATCATGGCAAGACAGTCGAAAGTGATACAAAGACAGCAAACAGACCTCAGAGGGGAAACTAAAAATGAATCTGATGCAGTGACAACAAAATCTTACCCAAATCAGCCAAAACACACATCAGCAAAGTCAAATGCACCATCTGATCGACAGCCATGCCACAGATGTGGAAAATCTCCTGGGCATGGAAAACGGCAGTGCCCAGCTAGAGATGTGACATGCTTGAATGGATGGAGAGATGTCATCTCCAGAGTCAGCAAAACACACAACCTTCATAACTCTTTTTGGACGCTACTACTTCAACAGACAGCGTCATTCCCAGAAAATTTTCAGCAGAGGATGCCCATGGTCCTCGATGGCCAGGGACTAAAATGTCATGTGGATGATATTCTCAGTTGGGGAAAAGATCCACACCAGCACAATGCCAGACTTCACACTGTGCTGCACAAGCTCCAGGAAGCACAGAGGTTTGAGCTAGGCAGGCTTGAAGTCAAATTACTTGGTGACATTCTGTCAGTAGCTTCAGTACAATCGGACCCGGACAAGGCAAAGGCTGTATAAGCAATGAAAGAACCATCTAACACAGGTGAAGTTCGCAGCTTCCTCAGGACAGTTAATCAGCTGGGAAATGCTCATCTGATGTTTACAGTTGACTGTCACTAGTTTTACAATGGTGCTGAGGAATAAAGACTGTGGGAAGTCTTTCGCAGTGAATTCTTGATGCACAACACAACAGTGCTAATATACTTCATGAATCAATGTTATGACCCTGAGCAGAAGACTGTGGTCATGTTGAAAAGTTTTGTATTTGAAGAAAAGTAAGTGTTAGAGACTAAATGACTTATGATTTAGACAGATGTTTTTTACAGTGTGTGAAGTGGAAAAAGAGAAGCTCAGTATTGACAGCAGACTTGTGACTTGTTCTATTTTAGTGTCTGTGTATGATGCATGACTTCTCCACATGAACTGAATATTTCCAGCAGACTCCACTAGCCTGTATTCCAGCTTCTATGTCCCAGAAAGCAGCCTGCTGGCTCTCGTTTGTCAGCTGGATAAATAACGGCAACATGGAGAAAGACATGTGAAGCACTCTCAGTAGTCAGAAAGACTAGAAAGGCGCTATATAAGTACAGTCCATTTACCATGTGCTTCTTCTTTCCACTTGGCACAGTCGGCACATACTGAGACAATGAACTGCCCAGAAGATGAAAAGTCATGGAATGTGGTATGGACATTACCAAAGGAAGGTGTGGTAATCATACAGCAGACACATTTCAGTCTGTTGACAGCATTTTGAGAGGGTACATTGGTGTCACTATGAGTGTCCTAACATCGCATCCTGAGGTGAGTTTGAGAAAACATACGGCATGTCCCGGTCAATATGACTGGTTCAACCTATTCCAACCCTCCTCCTGACCAGGGTTGAATATGGATTTGATGCTGTCAACGTATACACTAGTGGAACAACATCACGCCTCAAAGCCTTGATGTCCAAACCATAAATTCCATTTCTATAGACGCACTTTGCAGCCTGTGCATACAACTGATTATAAATTATAAATATACAACAGCTTTCCTCAGTGTAGTATTACTAGAATTAGCCAGAAAAGAGGACAAAATTTGAAACGAAACAAAAATGACCAACAATAAATAAAAAGTCTATGGACACCACGACAGGTGCAACAAGCAGTATTAGGCTACATGGATTAAAAAGCCCCACACTAAACAATACACAGAAGCTTCAGCCCACAGACACATATGTTAAAGCAAAGGAGAGACTGCGCAGTTTTTACACACACACACAAAATGCAGGGGTTGTTGACGTTCTCATCTGGACAGTGAGTTCGGCGAATTTGTTGTTGTACTCACCTGTCTGAATGTCATTCTGTGAGCTTAATGCACCACAAAGTCCTCCACATTCTCCTCTAGGTTCAACTTCTCTGCTCATTCATTCACTTTATCACAGGTGAATGCTTGTTCATTCTCAATGCATATTGTAACCAGTCCACTCAGCCTCTCTGCAGTCACAACTGTGTCAGAGATTATTGTCATAAACAGCAGAAAAGCCTCACACACTTCACTGAAGGTAAAAGTTCCTCAGTGAATGCAGAAATCACAGCTGAAGGATCTACCATGAGTATATTAGCATTTAGCATGTTAGCCAGACCCAGCATGCACCTGTTGGCATCAGATTTGTTTCTCAAATCAAATCTTTTAGACAGATTGTCCGCATTGTTATCTGCATGGGTTGCTGTGGTAACGACATAGGCATCAGTAACTATGTATGTTATGGAGATCCATCATCTCAGAACTCTCCATCGCACCAGCGACGGAGGAGTTCTGCACTGCGACTTGACAGTGTGCAGCATGGATTCTGCTCAGCCGCTCCAAGGATGTATTATAACAGCATCCATGAGCTGCTCTGATGCTCTTCCATCACTCTGGATTTGATGTCGTCATTGTGTGTCACGTTGCGAGTGACGCAAAAGACACTTTGAAATCCGATTTGGACGGCCAGAGCGTGTGGACTGAGACACATCTGTAAAAGTCTGATTGGAATCACATTTCAAACCACCTCCAAATGTGGCTTGGATCTGATTTACAAAAATCATATTTCATGTGGTTTTTGGCTGTCCAGACTCTAAAATCAATCTGGATACAATCTGGCCTTAGAGTGCTTGCCGAGTGGTGCATTAAACCAGTGATTAGCAGACACACCAGCAGCTTCTTCTCTGCTGCAGCTGCTGATTTAAAGAAGAAGAAGAAGAAGAATTACTTTGTAATCCCTTGGGAGGAAATTCTTTCACTCCATAATTATTTTTAACACACACATAGGCCCAAAATATACACTTGCACACACAGGACATACACATGTAGTTGTTGGAGTTGTTGATGTTAGAGTGATGGGGCTGCCACATAGTCAGGCTGTCCAAGCAGTTTGGGGGTCAGTGCCTTGCTCAAGCGCACCTCGGCAGTGCACAGGAGGTGAACTGGTAACGCTCCAGCTACCAGCCCATGCTTTGTACCGTGGTCCTGGAACACCACATTGGCCAGTCTGACCTGTGACCCGGATGTCACCAGGTCAATAAAAAGATCAGAGATGCTTTGTTCGCTCTCTTTTCTCCTGGAATCTTTCACTGTGGCAGACAGCTGTGGCTGTGTCCCGCTCAGTGTGGTCTGCTCACCAGCAGATACCCACCTGAACTCAACCACAGGCTGAGTGACCGTTTTCCTCCGACCTCGACAAGCGGACACTGAACAGCAAAAGACGCTTCCACAGCAGAACCACAGTTTTTCCCAGCTTGGCTCGTCTACAACAGACTGACCGCCAGCTAATAACAGGACCAAAGCCACCTCTCTTTCCCTCCCATGGATGTGTAATGTAAGAACTGGGTATAGCATAGAGTAACAGTGTACTTGGCTAAGCACAGGACTGTTTAGTTGATAATGTACATGTACTGATGTGTTTTTCTGAGGTTGTGTTGTTGTGATGTGTTTATCTGTTAGGTTCATTTGGTAGAGGATTACAAGTACCTGGGAGTACACATGGACAATAAACTGGACTGGGCTAAGAACACTCAAGCTCTTTACAGGAAGGGCCAGAGCCACCTCTATTTTCTGAGGAGGCTGAGGTCCTTCAACATCTGCCGGACAATGCTGAAGATGTTTTATGAGTCTGTGGTGGCCAGTGCTATCCTGTATGCTGTTGCATGCTGGGGCAGCAGGCTGAGGGTAGCGGACGCTAACAGACTCAACAAACTGATCCGTAAGGCCAGTGACATTGTGGGGGTGGAGCTGGACTCTCTGTCGGTGGTGTCAGAGAGGAGGATGCTGGCCAAACTACGTGCCATCTTGGACAGTGTCTCCACCCACTCCATGATGTGCTGGTCAAACAAAGGAGTACCTTCAGCGGAAGACTCATCCCCCCAAAAAGCACCAGAGAGCGCCACAGGAAGTCATTCCTGCCTGTGGCCATCAAACTCTTTAACTCCTCCCTCTAAGTGTAGTCTGTATGACCCTAAGTCATTAAACTGGACATTGATCATTACTTCTCTGCAATACTTGACATAATTGTGCAATATTCTGTGTAATATTTTAGTTTAAAATTCCCTATTTATTGATATTGATATTACTCATACCTCTATTACTGCTGTGCAATATCCTCCATCTCATTATAACCTTAATAAGCTACACTTAACTTGACAGTTCATGCACTATTACCTAATACTGTATTATTATCATCAACCAGTAAACCCACTTGGTACGTCACACTTATTTTATTTTATACTCATACCCACTTGGTACTTAATTTATTTTCTGACCTGTATTATAGTGTATAATATTTTTTGCTAGTACTTCTATTCCTGTGTGCACTGACGTAAAGGCGAGCTGCTGTAACAAAAGAGTTTCCCCTCGGGGATCAATAAAGTATTTCTGATTCTGATTCTGATTTCTGATAGTTGTTGTGACGTGTTTATCTGTTAGGTTCATTTGGTAGCCACATGCTAAGTTGATGTTAGTTATGTTATGCTCCACACAGACAGTCTTTGCATGCTAACTAACTCCTTTTAACTCGGCACCGTTATCCTAAACAGACCACACACATACACCTCTTGTTTGGCCTTTAACGTTTCTCTCTGCCTTTAAAGCTCCTGCTTCACATGTTCCTTTGTTTCTGACCACGTGGGTTCATGCTCGTGCACGCAAGACATACAGGCAGAACAAAGAAACATACCCTTTTGCCATGCACCCAGACAGACACACACACACACACACACACACACACACACACACATACACACACAAGCTGTTCTGTAGTTTAGTGTATTTAGTTAGTCTTCATATTGTGATTTTGCTTTATTATCTTTAATAAATGCTTGTGTATAATTATGCTGGTTTCTTTAATGTTTCACAAGAGTGAGTAATTTGCCAACCTCTTCTATGTTGAACTCCAAATCCTTCCACCTTCTAGCTATTGGTGGTAATTCTGGTTCCAAATTGATAGTTTAGTGTATTTTATTTCCATTTATCTTCTTTAAGAAGAGTGGTTATTTATGATTATCTTTGATAATTCTGATAGCCATAATTAATTGATCGCACCTATACAAGTGGGTGCCCCCCTTTAACCATTGTAAATCCCAACACTGTAGTGCCCAACCCCAAGCAATGATATCACTGGAGTCATTTCAGTTGTATTTTCAGCTGTTGTATTTCAGACACATACAAACATGAAAATGCTTCTGTCATTAAAATGCAGTAATACTACATAAAAGGTTTAACCATTGCAACTATTAATGGTCAGTAATTTATAGATCAGTGAGATTAATAAAGACAACTTTTGGGTTACCAAATCTATTTGCCTGTTTTTTTATTTTCTATGGTCTTTTTAATTCATCAGGAAGATTCCCCCAATGGCTGAAGATCTGAACAAACAGCCATTTATAAACAAAGTATTTACTCTTTCACAACTGCCCTAACCCTATTAAGTAATTAGTCTTAACTACTAATCTCCTCGTTAAATATGTCTTAATTAAAGAGGTACCAACTTAAACTTTACCATACAATAGCTTTAATTATCGCAGTCAACGCTGATTCTATTGAAATATTTAAGTTGACCAATAAAATACATTTTTGTGGAGCATAAAAAGTGCATTTAATGTATAATACTGAATATTTATATGGCAGTAGTAAGTAAGAGTTAATGCATGATGAGGTGTTCACATCAAAAAAAGAAAAAAAAGACAAAACAAAGTTAGACTTTATGAATTGTTGTAATTGATACCACAATGATTCTGTCTTTTGTGTCCAGATGAAATAAAAAACAGTAAGTCAAACTAGACACTTTTTGTTAAATATATCAGGCAAGAAACACAACCCACACAAAACTCATTCCTGAAAATGTGAAGGCTTCAAAACGAGTGCTGCTCCTCTCATAGGGAGTTAAAAGGTATCTGCTTCTTCATTTGAAATCCTTTGTTGTTGTGATACACAAGCCTGGCTTGTTTTTAGTGACCTCGGAGACTCTGGAGCAGAGAAAGACAATCCTGCTTAAGCTGAGAGGGCTGGGGAGGGTTTAGAAAACAGGCTGGGGACAGGGGGGGTCGCAGATGGGATCTCAGATAGGATAATTACCATGTGTCCCAAATCCTGCCTGACTCCCTCCTCTAATCCAGACAGGAAGAGAAAACACAGAAAAAAGTCCAATTATGTTCTGAACTTCCCTTTCTTTTTAACCGTTCCTTCTCTCTTTCCAGCCACCACTCTCTCCTTATACCTCTCACCATCCCACCTCCTCCATTCAAGGTTTGGTCAGTCAGAATCAGAATCAGCGCTGAACGTTGCAGCGGTGAACGGTGATGCTCACTTACTTTTGTACGCACTGAAGTCCATTTAAATGCAATTTTGATTTCTACCTCTATTAGAGAGGAAAAAACATTGTAGCATCCTCTCATCTGCATGTTGAATTCTGCCATTGGCTGTTGTGCTGCCTGTCTTATTTAATGTGATTGATGGCATTGCCCACCACTCAGCCATTACTGCAGGAGCTTTCGCTCATTTCACTTGCACTGAAGTTAGACAATGGCAACCCCACTAGCTGAAAGATATAGTTGATATGACTTTGTTATTCAGAAGGACCATTCCATGTGTACTTGGTAAAGATGTCCCAAGTCGATCCTAAGGATCGGCATCGGCTAAAATAAAGCCGGACAAAATCCGATCCTGTCTTTACTGTTTTCAGCTGTGTTTTGACCACATCAGCCTGTTAGTGTCGCAGTGCTACTCCCCTTAATGACAGCCTAGTCCGAGCATTTCGCTGCATATGCAAGTGAAAATTAGAGGTGACTGACACCCAGGTTGACAAAATACATCGATTTGCTAAGCTCCAGCAGTGGCCGACGCTGACCTTTAACCGGTTAAAATGGCAAACGTCACTGATGGCAGGTCATATCAGCTGTCGCTAATTAATGTTAATTCACTAAGTAATTTGATAATGAAATAATCATAATAAATGAAACTTGGCTGCTGACAGGTAGTCTGTACTCAGTCAAAGATTGTTTATGAGGTATAAGAAGCATCACTCTGAAACACCACACAACTGCGAGTGTTTTTGTAGTTCCCAACAACTCCAACAGAGTGAGATGTCGTCTCTCTAGCTGACTGCATCAAGTCAGGTATATATTTACACAGATACATATTTGGCTACAGATTCATATTTAATTAACATTTATGTAAATATAAGTACGTATGCAATTTTTCTAGGGATAAAACTCAAGCAGATCAGGAAATAGGCCAGTTGCTATGTAGGCCTTCCTGGCTGAAAAAGGCCAAGACCTGACAGAAGGAGTGGGGTGCGTTTCTCACAGATCACACTCTATATTATTGGACTGCCTCACTTAAAGGGTGTTTGTTGTGTGGCACAGCCCTACTCAGTTGGCACACAAGCTTTGAGCATGCACAGAGTCCTTTACGGTCACTGCATCCTGCGGCAGGTAAAATATGTGAAACAGCAAGAAGTCAACAGTTTTTACCTGAAGAATATACAGCAGTACACCACATAATTCCTGTGTGTGTGTGTGTGTGTGTGTGTGTGTGTGTGTGTGTGTGTGTGTGTGTGTGTGTGTACGTGTTAATGACTGATAATTAGATAAAAGCCATATTGTATTGTGAAGGTGGATATGATCCAGTATGAAGAGCAATACATGTATTTCTGAACTGCCTCGCGCCGTCACAGAAGGGCCTTTCTGACCCTCTGAGACACACTTCTAAAATGCACATAAATCTGGTTTAAGGGTTTCTGGTGGTGGTCCACATAGTGATATTTTTTCTGTGATGGATGATGTGCTGCTAACAATAGGCCTGCCTCTGTGTGTATTGTTAATGAAAGGTGTGTGTGTACCTGGGAAGAGAAACAAACAGAAGCTCCTTATTGTGGGCTCCTGCAAAGGGAGCATCAAGAGTCTGTGCAATGAGGTCACTGAATACCTCAGTGGGTCACGATGTACAAACTCTGTGTCTGACAATTGTCTAGTGCATTCAACTAAAACATAACTTTTAGACTCCTAACAAAAACCTCATGTGAAATATGATATTTAAGAAGTCCATAAACCACATGCCTATATGAGAAATATCACATGTGAAATGCTGTTTTACTTGTGATATGTGAAAGTGATATTTTCACATGTGATGCATTGAATTTCACGTGAAATGGTGATCTGTTTACCACATGTGCCTATAGGTGAATTTTTCATATATGAAAAGGTACCACATATGATCACCACCACGTGTCACATTCTGCCTCTCTGTCTCTCCCTCCCTCCCCAAACCTGTTCACTGCCATTCTCTACCTGTCCCCCAGATGTCCTCTGACTTTTGGTCTGTGTTTTTCCTTTTTTGTTGACAGAATCAAAAAAACGAAAAATAAGAAAACCAAATTCAAATAACGGTCCAGTTTGGGTTTTTTGCAAATTCTTTTTTCATTTTTCCTTTTGAAGAAACACATGAAGAAAAGCAAGACAGGTGACCCGGAAGTAAAAGTAAATATATCAAAATAAAAGCCAAGAGGATAGGATGGCCATTCTATAAAAGTGTTATGACATTATGCAAGCACAGGACCTATAGCCTACCAGGGAAATGTTAGAAGATAAATAAATACATACATAGGTCTACACAGGTTAGATAAATAAAGATCTTTTTGTTTTGTTTTTTCCATTTAGACATGAAATAGCCTCTCTTTTATCCAAAAAGTGTGTGACATAGTATTTAGTTGTGTAGCGTGAATTAATAGCCTAAATAATTATACGTGGACATAGCCTGTGTGGTCCTTCCCAAATAGTGTTGTCTAAAGTGACCAGCAGAGGTCATAGTCTACGTCATGATCGAGCTCAATTTTGAGGCACTTGTGCTTTACTTGAGTGTTTCCATTTTATGCTACTTCTACTCCACTACATTTCAGAGGCAAATTTTGTACTTTTTACTTCACTACGTTCCTCTGCCAGCTTTACTTACTAGTTACTTTACAGATTACAATTTTTTATACATTTCTTGTCTGGTGAAAACCATGTATCTCCATATGTGGTGATTTTGAATGAATGAATAAAAGCAAAAAACAAATACTTGTTTTTATTGTCATATCTATATTATCTGCTCCTACTGCATCTCTACAAAAACATTGTCATTGGCTATGCTTGTAGACTATTCGCAGTGCCGCAGATATTACTGCGATCCTCGAAACGAGGAAAAAACTGACTGCCAGAACGTACACAAACCAGTTTTCCACCTGCCCCAGTCATCTCACTGGGTACATCTCAAGTCTCTTAATTGCATCCACGTTTCCCTCACTTGCTTCCCTCCCACCGGTGATGCATGGAGAGATGCAAGGAAACCATGTGAGGAGAAAATAAACAAGGAAATATGTTTTAAGAGAAATGAGACATCCTATCCTCTGAAGCGTCACATGAAGTGATGTCCGTTCCTGATGACAGCGGCAGCTGATCACAGCAGTTTATAATGTAGCTTACATGCTCAGGGGAGGTTAGCTCCACCGCTCAAAATGTCTAATAGGAAACACTTGGCAATAAATGGTTTGCAGGTACATCACTGTCATGACATTACCCCCAATAGATATTTTGCTAATTTAAACTAGCTGCACATGACTGTACTGTGCAGGAGATAAGGTCAGGTTGGGATGTATTCAGGCCCTGCAGGAAGGTGACAGAGCTGTCACAGTGCATCGCCTTCAAACACAGAATGAATGTTTGATGCCAATCTACTAAATCTCATCTAAACAACTTGATACCAGAGATAAATAAAGCTGAAACACAATAAACACAATGTACATACACTCTGTTTATAGACTAAACAAGCACACACTCATACATTCTAACTATGTGACACATTCTCCCCCTAAACAAAGCTCACATTAGAAATGTTTTATTTTATGGAACTTAATGTCTCTAATATGGATGAAATGAGGCTATCTTATGGTGGGAATTCCATTTCAGAAGTAGAACTTTACCACAGTGGATGGTAGGAATTCTCTCATCATTTGAAAGTTTATTGGTTAGAAAATATGTCCCCTGGAATTTATGCAAAATATGCCCACAGCTAGGTATCTGAAAATAGTTTGTTTAGGAGCCCCACTGTCACTGAAAATCAGTGGAAGGATATGTATTGGACAAATGACATAAGCCAATATGAACGCAAGTTTTGCAGAGACAGGATTTAGTAACACTGTATTTGGATAGTCCGCCTAGTATTTGTAACATTACAAATGTTTCTATTTGTCTGTAGATGTTTAACAGATTATCAACAGAGTATATGTGAAAATTCATGAACATACCCTAGCCGAGATGTTTTTTTGCTTAAACCTAACCAAACCTAGAAAATGGCTTGATTTGTGATATAGTTGAATCTCAACTAATAAACTGTTGAAATGTTACAGATACTCTATAAACTATCTGTAGGTGGACTATCCAAATAAAGGCTTTGGCCGTGTGTTTTTGTGTGCAGATGAAATTCTGTTCCATCTCAGGTGTATCAGGTAACCTGTTTGTGTGGTACTCATGGTGTGTTCTTTATCCATAAATGTGAAAGAATATTTGTAATATTTGAGTCCTGTTTGTGTGTGTCTGTCTGTGTGAGACAGAGCAGCGAGAGCTAGTGCATACAGACATATAAGCATGGGTGTTTAAAAATGTCCCATAATGGGTTTTCAATCCAACAATGGGATTACTAATGTGATACATCTAATGGTTCAATAACATAAGAAGTACAAGAAGTGGGTCCAATAAAAAAATGTCCACTCAAATAACTTCCACTAATATTTCCAATAACTGGTCTTCACATTGCTCCACATCCAGGTGGGGGAGGGGCATAGGGGGAGGATGTGTGGTGTAGCAGTAGCAGTCAGGGCGTGATGGAGTAGGGAGCTGGAGGAGGCCTCAGATAGAGAAGCAACATAGAATACATGGTACTATGTTCATTTTCTTTTATTGTTTCCAAACTTACTGTACTTTCATAAATGCAAATATAATTTTAATCTCCCAGTTAAAAACATTTAATGAGGGACTCTTGTAGCGTCAGTCAAACCACACAGAGACACCTAAACAGAGAATGAAAATATACATTTTTATAAAACAACCATATAAATACAGATATGATTTTTCTATGTCTTTGCACAAGCATACAGACCTTACAAACATACCCTCTACACCCTCCAACACAACCAAATGTTTGTTGTTGTACCTGAAGGAAACACACACACACACACACACACATTCACACACATACCCACATGCAGACACTCACACTCCCCTCCTTTAGCAGCAGTTTTTCCTCTCTCTGAATTAGCCTGGTATAGCAGTGGTGCTGATGTGATGAGAAGTGACAGCTACTGTGGGCTGTTTGGACTGGATGTGATCCACTTGGCTCACTGCTGATCAAATCTCCAACAACAGACTATTAACTCCAAGCAAATTGTGCCAAGTAGGTTAAAGGGGGCCTTGTCTGTTTTAATATCACTGATATCTCCATTTGTTGTCAGGGTGTAAAAAGACTCATCCTGCTTAGGAGGCGCTTGATGGCAAAACAGTCTCTCTCTCTCTCTCTCTCTCTCTCTCTCTCTCTCTCTCTCTCTCTCTCTCTCTCTCTCTCTCTCTCTCTCTCTCTCTCTCCCTCTCTCTTCCACCAGGGCAAATCAGCTCATTGTGTCATTCTACATCATAATTTATGAACCAGTAGATTTGTTCAACTATTTCCTCCTGAAGAAATAACTCCAGTTTCTTCATTCTCTGCTTGAGACAACAGTTTTCACATGTAAATTCATGGATGTCTTAAAATAGGTTGTTCAATTCACCGAACCAAACTACAGCTGTTTTATCATGCACAAGAATCAAAAGACTAAAATGTACTACAATACAATAGACTACAATATAATGCACTAAACACAATAGTTATGCAATAAAGACTACCTTGTGAAGTGTATAATGTTCAGTGTTGTGAAGCTGAATCATACAAATTATCTAAATCTTTGGAAATTTCTGAAGGTGTTGTTTGTGCTGGTATAGAATTGGTATTGCATTCTAACAAACAAATCTAACGATTTTGGTATTTTGTTCATCCTCGTTTTCATAAATGAGAGAATATATGCATTACCATTGATCTTGAATGATTGGATAGCTATTTAAAGGTCCAGTATGTAGGATTTAGTGGCATATAGTGGTGAAATTGCATTTTGCAACCATTTGAATACCGCTCGCCTCAACCACCCCTTCCAAGCGTGTAGGAGAAACTATGGTGGCTGTGAATGGCCCTCTCTAAAGCCAGTGTTTGGTTTGTCCATACTGGGCTACTGTAGAAACATGGAGGTACAACATGGCGGCCTCCGTGGAAGGGGACCCGCTCCCACTGTAGATATACACGGCTTAGTCTAAGATAACGAAAACACAATGATTCTTCAGGTGATTATACACTAATGAAAACATACTTAGGAGTTGCGATGTTTTTGTACTGCACATACATCGTAGGTAGGAAAGGGTGTGTTATAACAGGTACTAGGAAGTTCAGTGCATGTAGTGCATGACAGCAAATCTTCTGAATCAAAATGTATCATGTGGTATAGAAGTTAACTAGCTCATAACTAGGAGCAGGGACTCAGCTTTGGCAGCATATGATTTGGATGTAAAGAGATAGAGCACCACTGGCTACACCGGGGTTTAAGTGATAATGGATGGATCTATGTGTGCACCTCTACTAACAAAAGCTATGAAAATTGCTTTTTGTTATTGCTAAGTCTGCTAAAACTTGTACTGAGCAAAACAATTTAATGCCAAAATGTGCGGTGTCACAGGTGAACCTGAAACGACATCTCTCACAATTAGGTGTGACTCACAGCTGAGATGAACGCTCCATTGTAAACTGCACCAGTTTATGTACACATTTCACAGGTACTTTGTCTCACAGATCTTTGGAATTACTGTGTAATTGTATTCAGTTGTCATCCACTTTTTTCTGCAGTGATTCACATTTCTCATGAGGACCAATGACATAATTTGTATAAGATTTTAAGCAATGAAACACATCAACAATATTAGCATGAATGAGTCATTTGTGATCTGATCAGACATCACAGAGTACTACAAGCTTGAAAAGTATTCAGCTTTGGATCTTCTTCCACTTTGACCCCATATCTGCAATTTTCTGATGTTAAACTCTGACAAAACTGAAGTTATTGTACTTGGCCCCAAACACCTCCGAGACACATTATCTAAAGATAAGCTTTAGATAGCATTGCCCTGGCCTCCAGTACTACCATAAGGAACCTTGGAGTTATCTTTGATCAGGATTTATCCTTTAACTCCCACATGAAACAAACTTCAAGGACTGCCTTTTTTCACCTACGTAACATTGCAAAAATCAGGCACATCCTGTCTCAAAATGATGCCGAAAAACTAGTCCATGCATTTGTTACTTTTAGGCTGGGCTATTGAAATTCCTTATTATCAGTCTGCCCGAATAAGTCCCTTAAGACTCTCCAGTTGATCCAGAATGCTGCGGCACGTGTACTGACAGAAACTAGGAAAAGAGATCATATCTCTCCAATATTAGCTTCTCTGCACTGGCTCCCTGTAAAATCCAGAATAGAATTTAAAATCCTTCCAACAAAGCTCTTAATGGTCAGGCACCATCGTATCTTAAAGATCTCATAATACCTTATTATCTGACTAGAACACTGCGCTCCCAGAATGCGGGGATACTTGTGGCTCGGTCCAAGCACAGAACCTTGGTGGAACTCCGTGACTAACTTTGGCGTGCACGGAGGACTCACCGTTAACATGTACAAACTGAGATCGATCTGACAGATAGAATTTAAACCAGCTTAGTGCGGCTCCTGTAATGCCAATTACAGCTTTCAGCAGGTATTTCTGCCTCCCGAGCTGCAGAGTCTGGATCTGTGGTTGTGGACCACCTGCTGCCCCCGTGTTCCTGCTCGACAACTGCTACTACAGTTGTTGTTATTGGCTCTGTTACTAATACTGTCATTATTATTCCTATAGCTGTCATTCCTATTATTATTAATTTATTAATATTAATGTTACCACTACAATTACATTATTACTATTTTAAAAATTCTAGGTGGTATTTGCATAGTGCCTCCCTCATTGAATTGAAGTAGTCACACAAGTTATGAGTGGAATTTTTTTTTTACATCTGGAAGATAATCAATAAAGCGCAGGAAACATTGTCAGTGACAACACACTCTAAATGTCAGTTGGAGATGTCAGTTTTTCCAGATATATTTGTTTTAACAGATTATTAGGAAGTCCAACATACTACAAAGTGTGTCAATGAAATCTATAAATACATGATAATAAAAAAATAATAATAAATGAGCTATATTTTAAAGACACATAACACATTAAGAGTGAGTCTATTGTATGAGGAAGGTCAATGTAGCACTGAGCCAAATTAAACAAATTTGAGGTGAGGGCTGACAGAGTTGTTCATCATGCCTTAGTTGGAGCTAAGTGTCCTTTCAATTGATGGCTCTGAGCTAAAGGATGTTTCTTTACTGACAGTGGAATCAATGCACTGCCTATCAATGCATCTGCCACTCAAAACACCAGAGCTCCTGGCAAAGGACTTTACAGTCCCTGAAAACATCAGTATAAATACTTTAGAAAGGAAATAATTAAAGACCTTAGCATGGTATATATGAGAAACAAAATATTGATGCCTGAATATCTGATGCTTCTGCCTCCACCCCAAAGCAATGGAGATTAATGGATTTTTCTTTTCAAAGAACTCATTTGAAGTACTCAGAATATTCAGGATAATCGACAGACTGTCAGCAGGTTTCTTCGGAGCTACTGTCTACCAAAGAAATAGTCTCTTATTGTAAATGCTAGATTGCCGTTGACTCTTCCAGTTTTTCTCTGTGCAAGTGGCCCAACCATCCAGTGGGAGAAAACCCTCCCACTTCCCTCCCAATGAACATGGTCAGATGTTTGTTGGAACACATAACCAAGAGGTACCACTAGAGGTAATCAAAACCCATGTCTCTGCAGTGGTGGCTGAGAATTTGACCCAGGACCACAAATATACCCTGTGTATGGATGTTTTTTATTAGGTTTATTTGTTTATTTATTTAAATGGCTGAATGTATCTCAGGTTTGGAAGATGAGTCAGGGGTATTTTTTGGTCAGGTAGTAGTTTTAGAACTTATTAACACAGCTCTACCCTTTAAGTACAAAGATGTGTATTTCAGTGTGTCTGTAGGTTCAATTCAATTCAATAAAATTTTATTTATATAGCGCCAATTCATAACAGAAGTTATCTCATTGCACTTTTCCTATAGAGTAGGTGTAGACCATACTCTTTATAATACATACTCTTACATAATACATACTCTTTATAAAACACACACACACACACACACACACACACACACACTATAAGTGTGTGTGTGTGTGTGTGTGTGTGTGTGTGTGTTTAGGGGAGGGGCAGGGTGGGGATGGTGGGTTTTTCAAAATTAAATTGCTCCCCACTTCCTTGTAGAAAGAAAAATCAATTGTGACATTCACCAGACAGTGTACACCACATTTAATTAGCACAGGCACGTGGGAAAGAGCCAAATTATCCAATAACTGAAGAGACACTGGCTGGTTAGGCCAAAGTGAAGGAGGGCAATGGGGAGAAGTAAATGGGAGATAATAGGGAGGCAGCAGGGGGGTAAAGGGGAGGCAAGTGAGAGGCGAAGGGAAGTATGGGGAGAGGAGAAGATGAGGTGAGAAAGGGAAAGTGGAGGCAATGAGGAAGGATGGGATGGGAGAAGGAGAGGCAAAGGAGAAAGACAGGGAGGGCAAGGGTAGGTGAGGGGGTGGGAATGAGTTCTGTGTGGGAGGACATGGCTCCTGTCCATTTATTTTGTAGTTCAGCCTAATTTCTCACTGCAGATGCCAGTAATACCTGACAGAAGCTCTGCAGCTAATTGTGCCATTCACCATGATAGAGTATCAAGCTTATGTTCTCACTGAAAGAAGGCCCCACAACACTAATCTTATTAGGTGAAAGTAAACTCTATCTTCAAGCCTGAGAGGATGTGATTAAAAAGGTTTTCTTCTGTCACTTTCCAATGAAGTCACCTTCACAGTTATGGGGGATAATTGTAAAAGAAAGAGTTAGAGCTGTGAGTTTGTTCTCTCATGAAAACTGATAACAATTTACCTTTTTTAAAGTTTTTTTTGGCCTTTCCTTTTTAAAATCTTTTTTCCTGTTTCTTATAGTCATGCAAAAAGGGCAGTGGTCTCCTGTTAACTTGAAATACAACCATCCATCATTGTGATTAATTACTAATGTCATTCAAGTTTTAATCTACAAATAGATTTTTATACTGGATGGAAATTAATGGAAGAGGGAAGCACAATGCAAATGCCACCTAGAATTTTTTTAAATAGTAGAATTGTAAATGTAGTATTAATATTAATAAATAAATATTAATAGGAATGACAGCTATAGGAATAATAATGACAGTATTAGTAACAGGGCCAATAACAAGTGTAGTAGCAGTTGTCGAGGAAGGAGAGAGGAGAGAAACGAGAAATCACAGAACTATGGGAGAGAGAAGATGTCGAGTTAGTAGTAACATGCAGTAATGGGATAAAAATGCATACAGATGGAAAGGGAGAGGAGGAGAGAGGAAAGAGGTGCATCATGGGAAGTCTCCCGGCAGTCTAGGCCTATAGCAGCATAACTAAAGGATGGTTCAGAGCTCACCAAAACCAACCCTAACTATAAGCTTTATCAAAGAGGAAAGTCTTAAGCCTACTCTTAAATGTGGAGGTGGTTTCTGCCTCCCAAACCCAAATTGGGATCTGATTCCACAGGAGAGGAGCTTGATAACTGAAGGCTCTGGCTCCCATTCTACTTTTGGAGACTCTATTCAGAAAATAAGGTATTATGAGATCTTTAAGATACGATGGTGCCAGACCATTAAGAGCTTTGTAGGTGAGGAGAAGGATTTTAAATTCTATTCTGGATTTTACAGGGAGCCAGTGCAGAGAAGCTAACATTGGAGAAATATGATCTATTTTCCTAGTTCTTGTCAGTACACGTGACACAGCATTCTGGATCAACTGGAGAGTCTTAAGGGACAGCCGGATAATAAGGAATTGCAGTAGTCCAACCTAGAAGTAACAAATGCATGCACTAATTTTTCAGCATCATTTTGAGACAGAATGTGCCTGATTTTTTGCAGTGTTATGTAGGTGAATGTCACGGATACGCCAGGCTCTGCTAATGAAGCACACCTGCTCCCTATCACACTCCTGCTCCCCATTAGCTCCTAATCACAGCCAGCATATAAAGGCACTATTCATTGGCGCCACAGAAGCAGCCCACAGGGCAAAATCCATACTGGGGCACCCGTCTGGCTCGAGGTGGCCCACGCAGTCACCAGATGGCACTCCAGTCGGCCAGTCTTCAGCCTACGAACCAGCTATTCGCCCGCAGCCGCTCAGCCGCTCGCCTGTACCGCCGCCCAGCTGCTCACCTGTACCACAGCAGACAGCAATCCCTGCTGGATCGCAGCAGCTCCTGGTTCCCGGACTCTCTACCGGACCGCAGCAGCTCCTCATTCCTGGTTTCTCTGCCGGATCGCAGCAGCTCCTTGTTCCAGGACTCTCTGCCGGTTTCGCAGCAGCTCCTCGTCCCCGGACTCTCTGCCGGTTCACAGCAGCTCCCCGTTCCTGGACTCCCTGCTGGATCGCAGGCGCTTCCTTTCCCGGCTGGACCGCAGCAGCCCCCTGGACTCCTTGCTGGATCACAGTCGCCTCTTTTCCCGGCTGGATCGCAGCAGCACCAATCCCTAGCCGATGCTGGATCACAACCACCTCCTCTCCCGGTTGGATCACAGCATGCTGTTGGACCATGTGCTGGATCACAGCAGCAGCAGTACCCTCCTTCTCTGCCGGAGTGGCAGGCTCCTGATTCCCGGACACCACTGGTCCAATCTGCTCCTCTACCAATCTTCCTGTCGCTGGCTGCCTGTCCTCCTGCCCCGCCACCGGCTCCCTGTCCAGCTGTCCCGCCGCAGGCTCCCTGCTGAAAGCGACGGAAGGAGAGAAGAGAGAAACGAGAAATCACAGAACTATGAGAGAGAGAAGATGTCGCGTTAATAGTAACATGCAGTAATGGGATAAAAAAGCATGGAGAGGGAGAGGAGGAGAGTTTACTGTTACAGTAGCTTGCCTTTACGTCAGTGCACACAGGGGAAAGTAAGCAAACAATATGATACACTATAAAACACTATAAAAACGATAAACACTATAAAAACAGGTCAGAAAATAAATTAAGTAACAGGTCGATGTAAGTATAAGATAAACTAAGTGTCAAGTACCAAGTGGGTTTACCGGTTGATGATGATAGTAAAGTATAATAATACAATGTAACAAAATAAGTAATAAGCAGCGGTGCATGTACTGTCGAGAGTAATGGAGGTATATAATATCGATAACAATAAATAAGAAAAACTAACATGGCAAAACTAATATTGCACGGGAGTAGTACACAAAATATTGCACAATTTTCAATAATGGCGGAGATGTAATGATCAATGCCAGTTTAGTGACCTAGGGTTAAAGAGTTTGATGGCCACAGGCAGGAATGACTTCCTGTGGCGCTCTGTGGTGCTTTTTGGTGGGATGAGTCTTCCGCTGAAGGTGCTCCTTTGCTTGACCAGCACGTCATGGAGCGGGTGGGAGACACTGTCCAAGATGGCGTGTAGTTTGGCCAGCATCCTCCTCTCTGACACCACCGCCAGAGAGTCCAGCTCCACCCCCACAATGTCACTGGCCTTACGGATCAGTATATTGAGTCTGTTTGTGTCCGCTACCTTCAACCTGCTGCCCCAGCATGCAACAGCATACAGGATAGCACTGGTCACCACAGACTCATAGAACATCTTCAGCATTGTCTGGCAGATGTTGAAGGACCTCAGCCTCCTCAGAAAATAGAGGCGGCTCTGGCCCTTCCTGTAAACAGCTTGAGTGTTCTTGGTCCAGTCCAGTTTGTGGAACGAGGCAAGATGTCTTCCACAGAATGGGGACCCTTTGAAGACTCAGGCTCAGGTTGAAGACATGTTGAAGGACTCCACACAGCTGGGGGGCACAGGCTTTTAGCACCCCGGGGCTAAAGCCATCGGGGCCTGCAGACTTGTTTGAGTGGAGCTTCATCAGCTGTCCTCTCACCTGGTCAGCAGACAGCACACAGCAGAAGTTACAGGTGGGGGAGGGGGGGAGTCGTCGGTCTGGAGAGGGCTGTTAGTCTGATGAGGAGGGGGGAGCAGAGTACTCAGAGGAGCTTGAGGGCCGACAGCAGCTGAGTTAGAGGGGGGATGAGCAGGAGCCGGTGTGTCGAATCTGTTAAAGAACAGATTAAGTTCGTTGGCCCTGTCCAAGCTGCCTTCAACTCCTCTGCTGCCAGTCGGTCTGAAGCCAGTGATGGTCTTCATGCCGCTCCAGACCTCTCTCATGTTATTCTGCTGGAGTTTCCGCTCCAGCTTCCTCCTGTACTTCTCCTTGGCTTCCCTGATTTTCACCTTCAGGTCAGCCTGGATTGCCCTCACCTCCTCCCTATTACCATCAGTAAAGGCCCTCCTCTTGGCATTCAGAATATCCTTGATGTCCTTTGTTACCCACGGTTTGTTATTTGGATAACAATGGACCATCTTGGTTGGGACATTGCAGTCCACACAGAAGTTAATGTAGCCATACATCTTTAATTGCAGTCTGCAGACAAATTCGATCCCAAAATTATGGAAGACAGCCAATGTGCTTCCTCTAGTAAAGGGTGGAGATCATTCTGATCTTAACAAACTAAAATAAACTGTTAACTGAAACAATTTTTGGCAGATCACAACATTCTAACAGATATGCAGTCAGGCTTTAGAGCAGGACACATCACTGTTACAGCAACTATGCTGATATTAAATGATATTATCATTGCCCTGGACAAAAAATTACACTGTGCTGCCTTATCTGTTGATCTGTCAAAAATATTTGACTTTATAGACCATAAGCTATTGCTAAATAGAGTAAATGATTTTGGAACACAGGACACAGCTATAAAATGGTTCAGGGATTATTTTACAGAGTGCACATAGTGTGTTTTTACAAATGGTCTTAAAACATACTTTTTAGAGATTTCCCAGGGTGTTCCCCAAGGTTCGATTTTAGCTACTATTTTATTTTCTATATTTAGAAATAACATTAGGAAGGACTTGAAAACTGCTAAATTGCACCTTTATGCGGATGACACAATGGCGTACTCAGCTGCCCCTTCTCTCAGACAAGCCATTAATGAGCTTCAGATAGCATTTCAACAGCTTCAAGTCTCTCTACATAGGCTCAAGTTAGTTCTTAATGTCAAGAAAACCAAATTTATGTCATGGTTTTGGGTTTTTGTCCTGTTGTTTCCTGTATTTCCATTTTGAAGTGTTCTCCTCTCCTCGTGTGTCTTGTTGTTTTACTTCCTGTCTTTGTTTGCTTTTCCCTCTAGTTTAGATTTTTTGCCCCGCCCTAATTAGTTGCACCTGTGTCTCGTTGTCTCCCCTACCTAAGTGTATTTAGTCAGAGTTTTTCCTTTGTTTGGTGTCAGTTCGTCATTGTACTCACGTCAAGCGGCCCGGCCTTAATTTTCTGTGTTTTGGACAATTTCTCTGTTTTCTCTTGGATTTTGCACTTTGCCTATTCCCTAGATTTATATTGCCTTAGTTTGACTACTTACCTGTTTTTTTTTTTTGTGTGACTCCTGTCTGCCTGTATCAGTGTAAGCCTTTTTTTCCCCTTTCATTAATTTACTCATGTTGTACCCACCCTGTCTGGATGTCTGCGTTTGGGTCCTACTCCCTCCTGCTTGATTCTCTGGCTTGACTAGCATGCAACAGAACCAACTGACCTAACATGGACCCAGCAGATGTCAAATCTCTCATGGAAGAGTGGAAAGAGGTGTTCTCATTTCTGGAGAGATTACACTTATCCATTGAAAACTCCATGGGCATTAGGCGCAGACTTTTTGTATACCCCTTAATGGAGAAAACAATTTTGTCAAGATCCAGGCTTTCAAACCTACCTACCTATGGCAGAGAACCTAACTGTGATTGTCAACCTCAAGCAAAGTTTGCAGCCCTACCTGGATTCTCTCAGCAAATCTGATGCTGGGCGTAGCTTGGAGTTGGCCAGCCACCAGCCAGTTCCAACTTCTGAGCCTTCAATCCTCCAGCTTGCTAGCATTCAGTCTGCTAGCAACCAGCCACCTACTCATCAGCTCACACCTCAGCCTGCTAGTCATCAGTCCTCCTGCCTCTGCTGGATTGCAGCAGCAATGACCTCAACCTCCTGGTTCCCTGACATTGCTGGTTCCGCCGGCTCCTCTACTAGTCTCTCCATTGCCGGCCTCCTGTCTAGCTGCTCTGTCGCCAGACCTCGATCTTGTTCTCCAGCCACATTGCCGGCCTCCGGAAGGGTTAACATTCTAGTCCCCTTGGAAAAATTTAAAGGCCAATGTAACTGAGAAATGTAACTGCCTTATGTGAGATGGATTTAGTCTCTTTCTTGTGTGTTTGTGTTCCCTGTTTGTTTTTATTTTAAACTGTAAGGATGCTGTCTTGGCCTGGTCTCCCTCAGAAAAAAGATTTCAATCTCAAGAGACTTCCTGGTAAAATAAAGGTTAAATAAATGGTCCTTTTTTAAATAGAATGAACTGTTACTGAATTGTTCCTTCCTTTCTATCATCATCATCTCCATCTATTTCCTCTTTTTAACCTGTGACCATGTGCATTACTAACTTCTCCTGTCATTCCCTACCTGTCCACCGGTTACCTGCTCCCAATCATCTACCCACCTACCCCAGTATACACTCCCCGCCTGTCTGTGTTGCCTGGTTGCCGTAGCTCTCAAGTCTTTATCCAGTCTTGCTTACCTAAGGTCATATTAGACTTTCTGCGCCGAATTGAAGGAAGACAGCTCTGATATCCTCAGGCAGGCTGTTCCACAGTCTGCGGGCCCGGATGACTTTATGCTCCTGCATAAACCTGTGCTATGAGCTCCTTTTTAGTTAACTGTTGGTAACATAGATAAACCAGTCACACGGGTCAGTCTAGTGGAGCGACTTTATGCACTGGCACTTTGCTAACCAACTGAAAGATGTCAGTGATTCCTCTTTGACCTGAAAATCACACAATGATCAATTTGAATGAATCTCATTAAAATTTTAGTGAGCAGACTCAATTAAAACATTTGCATCTTCATAGAAAACTGACCCATTAAGATAGTTGTGGAACCTCTGCAGCTGAATTACCTAAAACAATATAAAGCACAGGGGAGGTGGTGGTTTGGACAATACTTGGTCAGAATGACAGATCCACAATGATATCAGAGAGAAGTATCCACCAGGGGGCGCCCCGGTAGCTCACCTGGTAAACCACGTATCCAGACAGAGTCCTTACCGCAGCAGCCCGGGTTTAAGTCCGGCCCGGGCCATTTGCTGCATGTCATCCCCCCTCTCTCCCTGCCTTTCCTGACTCTCTCTACTGTAACTATCAAATAAAGCAGAAAAAGCCCCAAAAATAATTAAAAAAAGATATAACTAGAGAATGTTAGACATAAGACATATGACTTTTATGAATGAGGGAAGTTTGACAGCGTGGGAAAGCAGAAATTACAGAGATGCAATAACAAATGACAATAAGGAGAGCAGGAAAGTGAAGAAGAGGAGGAAATCATGAGCAGAAGAATAAAAAAAATCTCCATTAATTGCCAAAAGCAGTTAATAGGAAACAACTCAGATCAAACATGTCTTGATTTAAATCATAATCTTCTGGCTTGAAAAAAATTAAGCTATACTCAGCCAATTAAAGTATTGCAAAAACTGTTTTGGTTTGGGTACCAACACTTTGTCACATGTAAAAAAAGGAACACTTTCAAAAGTCAATAAAACTGCGTAGGGATTACCAATATGCAAAACATTTTTTTCAAATGACGTCAATCGTACAATAGAGCTCCTGTAGGTGTGATCATATGGTAGATCTTAAAGCTGTTGATGCTGAACAGAATGTTTCAAACTGAAACACAGACATCATTTGATTTCTGTTTCCATGCCAGCTCTCGCTCTTTTTTCTTTCTCTCAGTCTACTACTAATATTAGAATCAGAAATCAGAATCAGAAATACTTTATTGATTACTCTTTTGTTACAGCAGCTCACTATCATGTCAGTGCACACAGGAATAGAAGTACTAAGCAAAAAAATATAATACACTATAAAACAGGTCAGAAAAGTACCAATTAAGTACCAAGTGGGTATAAGAATAAAATAAAATAAAATTAGCATTGTACTCCATATGCTAGCGTCTGTGTATATGCCTGTGTGCATTTACTGTATGTTGCATGCATGTGTGTTGAGATCATGTTTGTCATTCCAAGTTTACAGCATGGGTTGGCTGCAGTTAAAACAGAGTGTATTTAGACAATGGTTAAAAAAGTCTGTATGATGGTAAGAAGATGCCTGAGGGCTGCAGCACAATTCATTTAGGATTGCTTAAATTAAATAGGTTACTGTGCATCGTTTGTGTGTGCATTTTTGAGACAGAGAGAGAGAGACCGATTGAAGTCCTTAACTTTAAAAAAATGTTTTTATTTATATAGCGCCAATTCATAACTGAAGTTATCTTATTGCACTTTTCCTATATAGCAGGTCTAGAACGTACTCTTTATAATATTAACTTCCAAGAACATCACAGAAAATGAAACTTAGTTGAGACTGACGGGGGCAAAATGGAGCTGTTGAGAAATGTGCTGTTGAGAACCTCCTGACAGCATTTTGTTCAAAACACACCAAGATATCACACAGATAAAGACAACAGGATTGAGATGGAAAAGGAAATATACCGGGAAGTACAGATAAGACATCTAGAAAATTCACTGGCCGTCTCCTCTGAGTCTGATTGATCCACATGTTGAGCTGAACAAACCCCAAGAGAAAAGCCTTTCTTTAATCCAGCCCAGCTAACGTGGCTTTTCCAGTATACTGTCTTTTCAGCACATTGCAGCAACTGCAAAACTTTTTAAGACAAGTTTCCTAAGAGCAAAATTTCCACACACAGCATGTCAATTCCATTCAGTTAAATTTTATGTATATAGCGCCAATTCATAACAGAAGAAGAGCAGGTCTAGACCGTACTGTTATTTTTTTATTTTTATTTATTTTTATTAGGAGTGCAAAACATACAACATAGGATGAACACAAAACAACAACAAAACACAAAAACAACAATAAAACAGCAATGATAGTAACAGCAATGAAAAAATAAACAGAATTGACAAACGGGTAATAGTAGAAGTATTTAAATAGTAATAGCATGTATAATAATAATAATGATAATAATATTTTGTGATGACAGCAACAGAAATATCAGTAATAATAACAGTAATAATAATAACGATAGAAATACTAAAGATCGTGTTGATAATAAGTTGTGTTGAAGCAATAGTAATATCAATAATAATAATAACATTTATAATAATAACAATTATAACAGTAGTGATACTAATACTAAAGATGGTGATGATAATATTTTGTGTTGACGGCAATAGTAATATCAATAATAATAATAATAATAATAATAATAATAATAATAATAATAATAATAATAAGTTAGTCAGGTAATATGGTATTATGAGATCTTTTAGATATGATGGTGCCTGACCATTAAGAGCTTTGTAGGTGAGGCGAAGGATTTAAAATTCTTTTCTAAATTTTCCAGGGAGCCAGTGCAGAGAAGCTAATATTGGAGAGATATGATCTCTGTCAGTACACGTGCCGCAGCATTCTGGATCAACTGGAGAGTCTTAAGGGACTTATTCGGGCAGCCGGATAATAAGGAATTGCAGTAGTCCAGCCTAGAAGTAGCAAATGCATGCAGTAATTTTTCGGCATCATTTTGAGACCAGATGTGCCTGATTTTTGCAATATTACGTAGGTGAAAAAAGGCAGTCCTTGAAGTTTGTTTCATGTGGGAGTTAAAGGATGAATCCTGATCAAAGATAACTCTGAGGTTCCTTACGGTGCTGCTGAAAGCCAGGGCAATGCCATCTAGAATAACTATATCTTAACTATAATTTGTCTCGGAGGTGTTTGGGGCCAAGTACAATAACTTCAGCTTTGTCAGAGTTAAACATCAGAAAATTGCAGGTCATCCAGGTTTTTGTGTCCTTATGGCATGCTTGAAGTTTAGCTAACTGGATAGTTTTATCTGGCTTGATCGATAGATATAATTGGTTATCATCCGCATAACAATGAAAGTTTATGGAGCGTTTCCTAATAATGTTGCCTAGAGGAAGCATATATAAGGTGAAGAGAATCGGTCCAAGCATAAAACCTTGTTTAACTGACTAACTTTGGCGTGCACGGAGGACTCACCATTAACATGTACAAACTGAGATCGATCTGATAGATAAGATTTAAACCAGCTTAGTGTGGTTCCTGTAATGCAAAGTACATGTTCCAGTCTCTGTAATAGGATGTGATGGTCAATGGTGTCGAACGCAGCAATAAGATCTAACAAGACAAGTACAGAGACAAGTCCATTTCCTGATGCTATTAAAAGGTAATTTGTCATTTTCACCAGTGCTGTCTCTGTGCTATGATGCACTCTAGATCCTGACTGAAAATCCTCAAATAAACTATTGTTATTTAGAAAGTCACACAACTGATTTGCGACTGCTTTCTCAAGGATCTTAGACAGAAAGGGAAGGTTAGATATAGGTCTATAGTTGGCTAAAACCCCTGGATCAAGAGTGGGCTTTTTAAGAAGAAGTTTAATTACAGCTACTTTAAAGGATTGTGGTACATAGCCTGTTAATAAAGACAGATTGATCATATCCAGTAACAAAGTACTAACTAAGGGTAAAACATTTTTTTAAGCAGCCTAGTTAGAATGGGGTCTAAGAGACAGGCTGATGGCTTAGATGAATTAATCGTCTAAGTTAGTTGAAGAAGGTTGATAGGAGCAGTCAAAATATATATCAGGTTTTACAGTTGTTTCTAAGGTTCCTGTGTTTGAAGATAAGTCGTTACCGGTTGAAGGCAGGAGGTGATGAATTTTTTCTCTAATAGTTAAAATTTTATTATTAAAGAAACTCATGAAGTCGTTACTACTGAGGGCTATAGGAATACATGGTTCAATAGAGCTCTCTGTCAGTCTGGCTACAGTGCTCAAAAGAAACCTGGGGTTGTTTATATTTTCCTCTATTAATGATGTGTAGTAAGCTGCTCTGGCATTACGGAGGGCTTTCCTAAATGATTTAAGAATATCTTGCCAGACTAAACGGGATTCTTCCAGGTTGTTGGAACGCCATTTACTTTCAAGTTTTTGTGATGTTTGCTTTAATTTGGGGTGGGTTTGGGGATTATACCATGGAGCTAATCTTTTTTGTTTTATTATCTTTTTTTTTTAGAGGAGCAATAGAATTGAGTGTCATTCGCAGTGAGCCTGCAGCACTATCAACTAGATGGTCAGTTTGGGAGGGGCTGCATTGGGAGGGGATTTGCATAGGAGATCTCTGTTATATTGAGACATAGCGAAGTAAATGCAGATGCGATCACTTCCTTGAATCTAGCCACAGCAATATCAGATAGACATCTAGAGTAGGAATTTTTGCCTAATGGCATGTAGTCCAGTAATAGCAGTTCAAAAGTTATTAAATAATGGTCCGATAAAGAAGGATTCCGTGCAAAGACTATTAAATGTTAAATTCCAATGCCGTATACTAGAACAAGGTCGAGGGTGTGGTTAAAGCAGTGAGTGGCTTCATGTACACTCTGACAAAAGCCAATTGAATCTAATAACGAGATAAACGCAGTACTAATCATTTTCAACGTCCACATGAATATTGAAACCACCTACAATAATTACTTTATCTGTTTTAAGGACTAAACTTGATAAACCTCTGAGAATTCAGAGAAAAATTCAGAACACTATAACAAATAGAACTGGCTCTGAAAGTGCAGAGAAGTGTGTAAGACTGCAACTCTGCCTCCTGGTCTCAACTCTGAGTTGTCATGGTTTAGGTCCACTAATAAAATCAGTCAGATTTCTGGATATGAGAGCTGCTCCATCCAAAGTGGGATGAATGCCGTCTCTCCTAATCAGACCGGGTCTTCCCCAGAAAGTCTGCCAATTATCTACAAAGCCCACATCGTTTGCTGGACACCACGGACAGCCAGCGGCAGAATTACGACATGCGGCTAAACATGTCATCACTGGTCAGGTTTGGCAGGGGCCCAGAGAAAACTACGCACTCCGACATTGTCTTTCCATATGTACACACCGACTCAACATTAATTTTAGTGTCATCCGATTGGCGTAATCAGGAATCGTTACCGCCAACGTGAATAACAATCTTAATGTATTTCGGTTTATCCTTTAGCCAGCAGTTTTAAATAGGATTCAATGTCGCCCGCTCTGGCCCCAGGAATACATCTGACTATGATCGCTGGTATCGCTAACTTCACATTTCTCAAAATGGAGCTGCCAATAATCATAGATGGTTTCTCAGCAGGCGTATTGCTGACTGGGGAGAACTTGTTAGAAACTTGAACGGGTTGGTGGTGAACCATGGAATTCTGCTTAGGGCTATACTTCCTTCGGACAGTCACCCATATTCCTGTAGCATTAATCATGGAAGTGCAACCGAGTAAGTCATTAAACTAATGTCATTTTGGATGTTTTTTTAAGCAGTTATTGTGTGTAGTAATAGAACTAAAAGATATGTCACTGGCATAAACAGTAAGCAGAATTTTTTTTTTCAGCCAAATGGTTACAGTATACATGATCTGTTGTGAATGTGTGGAGACTGGCCTCGGCTAGACTCCCGGCCACTGTGGTGAACAGAGAAGAGAAATGGTGGGGAAAATCCTTCGCAGGTTGAACACGTGATTTAAGACATCAACCGCATTCTGGACCAGCTGCAGAGGTCTGGTGGCAGGGGCTCCAGCAAGAAGGGATTTGCAGTCCAGGGGGGAGATGACAAGCACCTGAAGGAGCACCTGGTCCGCAGGGGCAAGTCCTCCCAATAATCTATCATAGAACCTGAACCATTCTGCTGAAGCCATTCATATTTTAATGTTTCAGTCACTGAAATGTAACAACAGTTAAAATACGGTAGAAGTTGTTCTTCCTTGGATCTTATGTAGCAGATATGTATTTCAGTCCATCTCTGCCTGTCAATGAGCTCTTTTGTGTATGTGTATGTGTGTGTGCTAAAAAATATTTATCTTGTTTTTATTTTCTTGCTCACTCACAACTCCTGCATAGATACTTACATACTACTCTCTCTCTCTCAAAAACCTCTCTCTCTCTCTCTCTCTCACTCACTCACTCACTCACTCACTCACTCACTCACTCACTCACTCACACACACACACACACACACACACACACACACACACACACACACACACACACACACACACACACATTCCAGTCCCTGTCAAAGCTGCTCCACCAGTCAAACAGATCACTCAGCAGTACACCACAACCCAGCAACTTGACACGCCCATCTCTCTTCCTCTTTCTGTCTCTGTCTCTTTCTCATGTCATCATGAGCTGAATAAACATCTGAACTCCAGGACTGCACAGAAGAGAGACAGAAGACAAGTAGAAAACTTCACTAAGGTGCGGAGAAGAAGAGCATTTCAGCAGGTACTGATGACAGTAACAACAGCACACTGTTGATCAGCTTTACTGTAATGATTAGAATTTGAACAAGTTCTTTGCCTGTGTCGTGTCAGCTAAACCTGCGTATGTTGTGTAGTAGTCACAGCAGTGTCAGGAGGTTCTCAACAGCACAGCGCCATTGTGCCCCAGTCAGTCTCAGTTAAGTTTTGTTTTCTATGATGCTCTTAGAAGTTAAGGACTTCAACTGAGAGCAGAGTAACCTATTTAATTTAAGCAATCCTAAATGAGTTGTGCTGCAGCCTTCAGGCATCTTCTAACCATCATACAGATGTTTTTAACCTGCTGCAAAAACTAAAGGGTTTCATTCCAAATGACGACAGACCTGTTCTTTTAGAATGGGACAAGCAGAATGTTTGGCAGCAAAATCTAAAAAATATGTATGTATATTTCAGAAATGATACTGAAATCATATGTAGCCACTGTATTGTCACGCCTGGAATACCATTTATGGCAGCTTACAACATACTGACAGAGGAGCTCCCTGTGTTAGCATGCTGACAAACTTGATTTTTGCCCTCACCCACAATGAGTTTGCTCCACTATTACCGGAATAAATCCAAGCAACAGAGTGAAAACATTCACTTCAGGTGTTTCAGCAGGCTGAGGGTAGGTCTGAATTCTTTATGTTAGACTATTTAACTTATATTTACTTTACATTACTTGATATTGTGTAATTACTGTAAATTACAAGGGGTGCAACATGTAAGCAACAAAATAAGCAAACCATAATTTTTTATGTACAGATACAGATACAGTTTGATCTAACACATGTGGACCCCTCTTCTGGATACTTTAATGTACTTCTGGTCTGGGGCTGTATGTCATAGTTGTAGTCATAGCTTAATGATAAAATGATATCTTAGTCAATTCTCTTTCTTGCAAGGTCCTAGGCCAGAAAGAACTTGCCTGGGTCCAGACCTTTGAATCCACCCACTCCATGAGTTGACTGCTTCTCGTGGATATCCTCAGCAATTAATCAATGCTGTTGATTTGTTTCCCTCTCTGTGTGTTTGTCTACTGCTTCCCAGTATGGGCTCTGGCCAGAGCAGCGACAAGTTCCACTGTAACCGCTATCTGAACGGGCAGGGTCCTCCATCACTAGTACAACAAGGTCCTTCATACACATACACATCTAATTCTCTGTCTGTGAAGCTTTCCATAATCATTTTCTACTAATTTCTGGATAATTTGACTAAAACTGGCCTACTGTCTATGCAGCTAATGAAGGGGTGAATGGGATGCACAGAGCACTGAATGGCTGCCAGCCAGAGGGCCAGATGACCTGGGTGATCCTCCACAGAGACCTGCCAGGATTCCCTGATGACAACACCCTTCAGATGAACTACGTATTCCCCGATGGAATGCAGACAGTAAGCTTGGCTAAAACCACACTGTACATCTATTTAAAGTCAGAGTTATAGTGGATCCACTTTCAATGAACTACTATCTATCTAATGATTGTTTGACTTCCGGTTTGTGTACATATGCAGATTCCCTGGAATTCTGTGGAAATCACTGATCAGATGAGGATTATTTCATAGTACAAAGTTTGGCATGGGAAACAAAGGTTTATGTGCATAACATCTTTTTTGGATGACAGAAAAATTGGACTGGTGTGAAAACTAGTTTATTCTCTAACTAGGCAGCTAGGCTAAAACCTCTCTTTGTTGTGCCTCTTTGGGACACTCTTTTTGTGTGTGTGTTTTTTGTCTGTTCATTTGTTTGGTGTATATTGTTTAAATGTACATACAACATAACAAATGTATATTCAAAAGCATACTTTTCAACATAACAACATATTTTTTTCCCTTACAATCAACACATAGAATCAGTAACTGGCTTGATTTATGGTATTTTGGTATCGTAATTGCATCACATCATTCTGAATGTACTGCACCAAGACCAGAACAAAACGAAATCACACACAACATGCATACTTGAAAGAGGTGAAAACCACTTCAACAGAAAGAGAAACAGTAAGTTAGAGTATAATTTCATTAGAATGAAAGAAACTAAAAGAGCTCAGGGTAGAGCACGGGTTTCTATGGGGACACTGGCAGCATTCTTCCCACAAAAGAAGCTGATGATCTGGTTAGTCTGGTTTGCAAAGCTACAGGAGGATGGAAAACACTGAAGCAGCACAGATTTCATGCTGTGTGTTTCCTGTGGGAGAAGATTTGTTTGGGATATCTGCAAGTGTTGAAACCACTTATAACTTTTTTTTTTGCATTTATGCATATATTAATTTCATAACAAAACACAAGATCACACAACAATGTGCATTATTGCTGTTGATAGTGACTTGAAGAGTATTTCCCTCATTTTATTGATTTTTATTTCTAGCACTCCCCTTATCAGTGACTATTTGTAATGTTGGAGATCTGGGAATGAAATGGACCCACTTTGCACATTGATTTCATGTCAGATTTACATTACTGTAGTAAATAACAGGTTAGGAAGCTCTGATATACATGTTTTATGACAGAAGAATGTCACAGGCAAGTTGAATGTTAATTAAAAGACTTCTGCTTATGACTGTATTATGAAGGGACAATAACATAACTTTGACAAAAAATAACAGTGAAGCATTCATCACAATGAATATCATCATCTCTGCAAGTTGTTATTTATAGTGTTCTAAAATAATCTCAAGTGGCTTCCCGGAGGCTTGAGTAAAAAATGTTGTGCTTTTGACAAAGGTTGACAGAAATGTAAACGACAATGTAGGCTAACAACTTCAAAACCACCCTCACTGGTCTCTTAAGTTTATTGCAACCAAAACCATACTAAAATTATGTTCCTATACAGGGATTTGCATTTGCATTTTAATCACTGCCAGGCATTACATTTTTATCGACATAATGAGGTGATCCCTACAATAATTGCTCCTGAAAACGTAAGCATGATTAAGGATTTTATGGTTCTGTTTAGGCAACTCAAATCACTTAGCTATAGTTATAGAAGCATGGTGGTTTACACCAGTGTGGTTAAGCTTAAGCTACTAAAACACATGGGTTAGTGAAACAAAGCATTAGACTGGACATAAATGATGTGCTTTGCATGCCCAACCATCCATCCTGACCTCATTCCTGTAACTGTAGTAGAACTACATCACACCTCTGTAGTAGAGCAAAACATAATCATTGTATGTAAATAGAATTCGTAGGAGACAGTGTTGTTTACTGGGCCACTGAAACTTTTCCTGCAGGAGAAACACCCTCACCCTGGCCAGCCTTATAAAGGGCTTCGGCTCTGTGCTTACCTGCCTGACAACCGTGAGGGCAGGAGGGTTCTGAAGCTGCTGGACAAGGCCTTCAACCAGCAGCTCCTGTTTTCTGTTGCCACCAATAAAGATGGAAAGGACATGGTCACAACAGCTTCCATCCCCCTAAAAACACAACCAGACGGGGGGAGCAAAGTGTGAGTAAATATTACAACCACAGTCTTCCTCTGTTGGCCACTGGGAACTACCCAACATTGTATAAATAAAATTTGATATAAATTCTACAATTTGATATAAGAGCACTTTGTTGCATCTACAGTGGTGTGCAAAAGTGTTTGCCCACTTTCTGATTTCTTTTTTTTTGCATGTTTGTCACACTTAAATGTTTCAGATCATCAAACAAATTTAAATATTAGTCAAAGATAACACAAGTAAACACAAAATGCAGTTTTTAAATGAAGGTTGTTATTATTAAGGGAAAACAAAATCCAAACCTACATGGCCCTGTGTGAAATAGTGATTGCCCCCTAAACTCAATAACTGCTTGGGCCACCCTTAGCAGCAACAACTGCAATCAAGCGTTTGCGATAACTTGCAATGGGTCTTTTACAGTGCTGTGGAGGAATTTTGGCCCACTCATCTTTGCAGAATTGTTGTAAATTAAGGCACATTGGAGGGTTTTCGAGCATGAACTGCCTTTTTAAGGTCATGCCACAGCATCTCAATATGGTTCAGGTCAGGACTTTGACTAGGCCACTCCAAAGTCTTCATTTTGTTCTTCTTCAGCCATTCAGAGACCCCACAACAACATCCAAAGAACTGCAGGTCTCACTTGCCTCAGTTAAGGTCAGTGTTCATGACTCCACCATAAGAACGTTATCGCAAACGCTATCTTGTACTATCTATCTTGTACATGTTAATAATATTTAATTTAAATAATGTTTAATTTTGCTGCTAATTTCCCCAATAATATTTAGTAAAAATTAGTGGGATGGGGGCATGAATATTGTTTCTGTTTTCAAAGGGCGGCATGACAGAAAAAGTCTGAAAACCATTGTGCTAAATGTAACAAAGTCGTTGTCTCTGTGTAATTTGTGTTCTTTCAGTGATAGCTACCCAGACTCTGACTACCTGAAGATTGTGAGAAAGCTACTGAAGGATAAAGGCATTGAATAACAGATGACACACACTGCTGGCCAGATGAAGGCAAAGACTTAAAACTACAGTAATCTCTGAATGGCCAGAGAACCTGTGCCATAAATAACTAGGAAACGTATCTTGTAAAATATTATCTGATTCTTATTGTTGTTAATGTCTAATGTTTAATCTTGAAATATATTTATTATAACATGTATTAACTCCAACTTTTGGTGGTGTCTTATGTGCAATAACAACTCCTTGTGTAAAGCAATTATTGTATCATTACAAAAATTACTTATTAAACTAGAATATGGAGTCATTATTGTCGTTGTATTGTATGAACAGAAAGATTAGTTTATACAATCCATTTGTTGTATAATACACCACAGACACCAAGTTTAAAGTCATGGATAGAGTGAAAGTATCATGTCCTATTAAATGATTCTTTAAAGGCCCATTGTGGAGGATTTAGTGGCCTCTAGTGGTGAAATTGCAGTTTGCAGCCATTGAAATAGTCCTGGCATCACCCTCCCCTTCCAAGTGCAGGAGAAACTGCGGTGGCCACGAAACTCGCGAAAAACGCGAACAGACCTCCCTAGAGCCAGTGATTGGTTTGTCCGTTCTGGGCTACTGTAGAAACATGGCGGTGCAACATGGCAACCTCTGTGGAAGGGAATCTGCTCCCTATGTAGCTAAAAATGGCTTATTCTAATGTAACGAAATCACAATGATTCTTATTTTCAGGTGATTATACACTAATGAAAACATACTTATAAATATTATATTCCATTTCTGCCAATAGCTCCTCCTAAATGTTACACACTGGACCTTTAAGTCATAGCAATCTCGTAATGTTTATTTTCAGATTTTTGTTTAATAGAACAAAATCAGAAAATGGTAAATTGTGTGGGACTAAAAAAATAATTTTGCAATATAGAGTGAAATGTCTCTTTACACATGTTTATTGATACACTGGAGAAAAGTATTAATGTTTTATTAAAGAACTCTTAATCACGCTCAGGTTGGCTAAGAATGTTCTAGGCCAACCAAAGCATTGCTACCTGAAGACTCCTTGGAGGTTCTGATCAAAATTGTGGATGACGGGGTGAATGGAAGTTGGGGTGAAAAGAAAAACTGACAGCTAAGTAAGTAAGTAAACTTTATTTCTACCTTTTGAAGCCAGAGTTTCAAGGTGCTTCACAGGTGCACAGAAAATACAACAAGAATTCAGGGAGTGGCCAAACAGAGAGATATAAATCAAAATATAAAAAGAACAAAAAAGAGAAGAAAAAAAAAATTCTACATGGTCTCTGCATTGTACCTCCACCCTCAAAACCTATCACGGCAGTGGCGGATGGCCGCCCACCATTGAGTCTGGTTCTGTCCAAGGTTTCTGCCTCTTGAAGGAAGTTTTTCCTTGCCACTGTCACCAAATGCTTGCTCATGGTGGGATTTGTTGGGTCTCTGTAATTAATATTATAAAGAGTACGGTCTAGACCTGCTCTATAGGAAAAGTGCAATGAGATAATTTCTGTTATGAATTGGTGCTATATAAATAAAATTGAATTGAATATTATTATTAGTATTATTATTTGAAAAAAGGTTTTTGAAATGTGGCACTGAGTCGGCTGATCTGACACTGAGAGGCAGTCCACAGTCTTGGAGAACAGTAAAAGCGTGATCCCCTATGTCTTAAGCATGGGCCGTGGAACTTTTAACAACATTTGGTTTTCAGATCTGAGGGGTCTCAGTGCAGCATAAGGGGTTAAATGAAATGAAATATAAAGTGGAGCCAGATTATGTAGGGCTATGAAAGTAATAGAATCTTAAATTGAATTCTGAAATGAATAGGGAGCCAATGAAATTCATCCAGGACTGGAGAGATATAGTATGTTCTCTACATCTAGTGTTTGTTAGAAGTCTTGCCGCTGCATTCAGCACCAGCTGTAGACAGGTAACTGCTGCATCATTCAGACAAGTAAATAATGACTTGCAGCACTCTTCTTCATCACGGTAAGGACCAATCACGTTCGTGGTTAAAAGAAACCAACGTTGACTGTCAGTAGGAAAAGGAAAACGAACACCTGTCTTTAAGCCTGTCTTGTTGTTCCTTTCATCCACCCCAGCTTACTCCCTTTGTGGACATTGTGGCTTTATAACAACGACACAATATTTACTTTGTCGCTTCCAACGGAAAGGGGCATAATTCCTTCAGCAGCTAGAGGGTTTTGTCACTTGAACACTTGGGAGGACAGTCTTTCAAGAACAGCTACTCACCTTGTGTCACAGTTAGTTCAAGCAGGGTAACACAAGGGATAGGACCCAATCTGCAAGTACAATGATTTGACTGAAGTCAACCAGCCAACCTACCTGTCAACCAGACAGGTAGAGCAGCTCTGGACGATGGGTAGGAGGACAAGCAGACGTGCGGAGCAGCTCAGGAGAATGGCGACAAAGGTGGGACTGTTCAGGAGGCCAGACACATGGCTGGAGATCTGGTAGCTGGAGATTAGGACTGGGGGCCAGTGGCTGGAGATCAGTACCGGAGGCCAGCGGATGGAGATCTAAGCAAGAGGCCGGCGGATGGAGATCCGTACCGGAGGCCGGCGGATGGAGATCCGTACCGGAGGCCAGCGGCTGGAGATCAGTACCGGAGGCCAGCAGCTGGAGATCTAAACAGGAGGCCGGTGGCTGGCTGGAGATCAGTACCGGAGGCCAGCAGCTGGAGATCTAAGCAGGAGGCTGGCGGAGATCAGGACCAGACACAGACAATGCTCTTGTGATATTGCTTATTGTCTAATTATCTGTACTATGATACTATATGTTATTTTGGGAAAAAAACAACATTGTGATTTACTCTGTGATTCCCACCCTGATGTAAACATGTGTCATTGTTTTCCACATGATTTGATCATCAAGTCTTTGTCAATCTGAGCATTGGTCTTTCCCACAGACCCCACTGCTGTATGGTTAAGACACATTGGGGAATAAGAGAGGTTCCACTGCACAACTGTTTCAGTACAAGGTGGTGGGAAGAACTCTGCAATTTATTGGTCTTATTTTTCTCTTCTACCTTTATGCCCCACCTAAAGCCTTGCCGCTCCCTTATTGGTCCATATTGCCAAGTGTGAACTTTCCCAGTTTAATGCAGGCCTGATGTTCTCTTCAAACTGAATTACACCTAGGTCCTTGCACTCACAATAAAGTATAATCTCATTTGGGAGGCCTCTGTCATCCAGGAGCCTCTTAAACCACTTTCTCCTGGACGCTCACACAAACACAAACACAAACACAAACACACACACACACACACACACACACACACACACACACACACACACTCATCTGTCCACCTCTGGCAGGTCACACAGCCTGTCAAATCTGTCTTCACTGCAACACACAAACACCCACACCCACAAACACACACGTCAGGGACGCACAAGGCTGTAGTATTGTTTGTAGCTCCAGGGGCAGCTGTATACCCAGTCTCAGCTGTGTACCCAATCTCAGTCTGCTCAACTGAGGGAAGAGGAGGCTCACAATTTACCATTTCAAAATTGTTCAGTTATGTAAAAAGTATAATCCTTTCCTTTAGATATTTCCTTCTAGTCAGCTTTGAAAAGAAATAACCAGTGGATTTAAGCCTAAATGGGCAAGTTCTGAAGTTCAACCAAAGAAACACTACATAGATATTTTATGTGTAGCCGTTCTCCTTCCTCCTTTGTCATGTCCGTTTGTTAGTGGTGATAAATGGTCAACAGCAGTGTTTCATTAAGCGCTTTAATTTGGCCCACAATTAGAGTCCATCCATTTTGGAAGACAAAGCAGACTGTGTGCCTGGTAATTACAAGACTTGGGGATGGTGGATGCCTAAAATGGATGTAATCTAGATATCTATATTTTGCTCCCAAATAAAGCCAACATACAATTTATCAATCAATCTATAGATAGATAGATAGATAGATAGATAGATAGATAGATAGATAGATAGATAGATAGATAGATAGATCTTATCTGACAACGACCTCTAAGAGCCATGTAAATTGTGACTCTTGTGTCTCAGAAGCGAAGGTAGTGTAAAATTTGTTATAGTGTACAGTGCCTCAACAAAGCATGTGACTTTGACACAGGAGACTGCTGTTTGTTTCCTGTTCCCTATCAACATTGGTTTCTTTAATCCCAAACCACGATTTTGAAATCTAGCCAAACCTTACATATTGGTTGTGGCGTCCTATTGGCTTTGGGGTTTTAGACGCTGACCATGTAATCGTTTTGGCTGAGGACCTTTGTTGCAAGTCATCCCTCTACTTTCCTCTGTCAAAAATATACAAGAAAACAACAACAGCAACAACAAAAAAAAAAAACCCAAGATGGCTCCGCATTTTTGATATCTGAAAATCATTGGAATCAGATGGCTAGAAAAGGGACTCCAAAGGCTGTAGACATTTAGAGGGGAATGCTTTCAAAGAGTCACCATAACGCTTCCTTTACATTCATCCTCTCACTCTTTATCCTTCAATAAGCAGCCCTTTCCATCCCTGCCCACTCATTCATCACAATGCTATCAGAGCTCAGGCCACAGCCAGCCAGACACTCACCTTCCCCTGTGCTCTCACTTTATCCCTTCACAAAGACTCAACAATGGTCTATATAGACATATTGTACAGTGAGGTTAGACCCAGCCATGCTAAGTGGAATTGTGTGTGTGTGTGTGTGTTTGTGGCCTTGTAGAGCAGACTTCCAGTCCTCTACCAGACCTTCTGTTATGTGATAGGATCTTCACCCCTCTTTCCTTTTCTGCTCAAGCATTCTCATCGCTGAAGATGGAGAAGTGTGATAGCATATACATATGAGAATGTCCTAATGTCTGCCCTCTCTGTCATCTTCATCGCTATTCAGAGAGCAGTGAAGGAGTTTTAGAATGCTGACTCCCTGTGGACACAACCATTCATCCTGGTTGAAGGAGATGAATTTGGTCTTTGTGGATTTAAGGTAAGGAGATGGAGGCCTTTGACTGTTTGAAAAAAAATTATTGAATCTGAATGTGGTTAAGAGTGAGTGAATGTCAGAGATTTGATGTTAAAGCTGATATACAAACTGCCTTTGACAGTGTTCTAAAGTCAGTACTTTTGTCAAAGTTAAATATATGAAAATCAACTTGACAATAAATCTGTTTCTGATTCTGATTCTGACAGCAAATTCTGCTACTTGTTTGTCTGACATGCACAAGCCTTGAATGACAGGATGTTACGTTTAACAGGACCCTTGTTTGATTCTTAACACATTTACATGCTACCACTCTCTGTAGGACTCTCTGCAAGTGTTCCGTTGATTCTCAAGGGTGTGTAGTTCCTCCCAAAATCCAGTTGGAGCTGTTCTTGACCACACAGTCGTGTGTGCGTGTCCTGGAAGTTCAATCAGTAGATTGACAGATGTATGTAAGCATTTGATTAATTGCTCCAGAAGCCCAAACTTGTGTTCCAAATGTTTTACAGCCCACCAGTTCACAAGCTGTTTAGCTTGGGGGTTACAGTTCCTAGCTGCAAGAGCTTTGATCTTTGATCTGCTTTGCCGCTAACTTTGTATCCACCTGAGGGTTGGTTCTCCACCTTGGCCTTGAACTTGTGCCTCAGGCTCTGTGTGTGCAGTTTGGATCTTTGTATAGATGGATGGGTGGCCATGTTCTGCCTCTAAACAGCACTCCTCCATCCTCCCATTCAGTGATTAATGGTCTTTTAGTTGACAAATCACCCCTGAGGCTCAGAGAAGGGGGACAGTGGCTGCTAGACAATCAATGCCACAAGGTTTCTCTTTCAACTCTTTGAGTCAGAGCTGTGTTTTCTCAAAGCCTAGTTGTTTCACTTTCATTCATTTTTATTTGGGATATCTGTGTCTATCTCTACTTATCAGTTTGTGGACGCTACCCTACACATTAAAACATCAAAATGAACAGAATAATTCTTTACCTTCAGTTAACATAAAGTAGTTGTAAATGCATTTATTTCACGATCAGGGACATATTTCTATACACCTTTCTACGACTGAAAAAAAGCAAAAGAGAAGACAAAAGAAAAGTCCCTAAAACATTCATATTTTACTTCATCGTGACACAACACCTCAGAAACTGGAGAAGAAAGATATTATGGAAACACATCATGTTTTTAAGTCAAACATAATGAGGGTCACAACATAAAAAATCCTGCAAAGTGATTGCACTGAAAGCTATTCTGTGTTCTTCAATGTCTGTCTCATTCTTTCATTTCAGCTCGTCCTTGTTTCAATGAGCACAATTAAAACTACACTGAGTCTTACAATAGGTGATATAGGTGAACAGGTTTGACAACAACTGCTGTTGTGACTGAGGTCCTAACATGCAGTACTGTTGTATAGCCTTTGCTATAACTACAACAGAAGTTTATTTTGCCAATACCTTCATTTGTTTATTTTTGTATTCAGTTGTGGAATGGAAGACAGTGCCACGTATTCTGTTTGTACTTCACTGTATGTTTACACTGGAATTATTCAAATCAAAAGCTCCATATTATGGCTGCATCATTACATCTGTTGAAATATTCAAGATATTTCATTCATAATTTAACATACATTTCCCCAAATTATGATATATCTGATATCTTTGGAAACCCCACCAGAGTTTGATTTATCAGTTTAAACAGCTCTCAGCCACAAGAAGGTATACTGAAGATTGTATAATGATATATATATATATATATATATATATATATATATATATATATATATATATATATATATATATATATATATATATTTGATACCCAAATAATGAAAACTTGACTACAAAGCCATTATGAAAAAGAAAAAAAATAAGACACAAGGTAAATTCTGTTACAAGGTGAATTTTGGATGGGTAGATATTTTGGGCAGAAATGAGGACAACAAAACCCATGTGCACCACTAAACACACACACACACACACACACACTAAGTGTAAAGGTCAAATCCTGGAGAAGATTGGTTCCTCCATGTTGAATAATAAATGCGATCATCCTCTCTTTGAGGGCGTTTTTCAGGTTAAACAAACAGGAGCTGATTAGTCTGAGACTAACAATACCAATGACCAGCATGATGTCATTTCTTGACACCTTCCTGTGTTTCGCACACCAAAATTGGATCTGGGAAGTGTCACAACACCTGGTTTGCAGGTATTGGAGCCCACAGAAGCTATAGATTGTATTCGCACAAATTTCATAATTATGCAAAAACATGCATCAGTCTCACAGAGATAAACAGTTGCCACCTGTCATAAGTTTTCTATTAAAACAGATTGCCAATTCAACTGCTCACTTACCAAAGAAAAAGTTTAGATTACAGGGTGCAACTGAGCTCTGTAGACCATGTAATCAAAACCTGCATTTTTGGCACACTGACTTCTCAAACAGATTCATTTTGAATCTTGCTGAAGGATCTACAACAACACTGGAGAAATTTGAGGGGATGCTCTAGACATCAAAACACAAGGGTAGAGGGAATTCTAGAGGAACCGTATAGCTCCATTACAGACACCAACTCATTATGCTGCTATAGGCCTAGACTGCCAGGAGACTTCTCATGATGCACCTCTTTCCTCTCTCCTTCTCTCCCTCTCCATCTGTATGCATTTTTATCCCAATACTGCATGTTACTAACTCAACATCTTCTCTCTCCCGTAGTTTTGTGCTTTCTCGTTTCTCTCCTCTCTC